>NC_070641.1:19542532-19700032 GCF_947347685.1 Pleuronectes platessa
CAGTGGAATTTGTGAAAACAGTGGAATTTGTGAAAATGTCGAAAACGCCCAGTCTCACAGAAAATGAAGTAAGTCCTGATCTGCTGTTTCCCCTCTCCAGTGCGTAGGAGAGTATTGTGCAGGAACCTTGCATAAAATACACACAATCGCACAAACAACGAGGTCATGAGGCAATGAAAGTGGTGTTTTGGGTGAAGACGAGTACAGAGTTGCCCCTATTTATTCATTAAGTTCTGTTTGTCCATAAAGTACTGACGGTTATTGGCTTGGGAACAAGTTCAGGTTAGTTTCTTTGTGTGAGATGCTTTCATATAGTCACAGAGTTAAGTTTTCAGCCGTGTCAATCAGCTCCAGACTGAAACGTCTCTGCAACTATTGGCTGATTGGCTCAAACCACAGATGGTTTTCAGATGATGGATCCGAGTGACAGGCCGTGTATATATTGATAAGAGGTGATCGGTTCAGGTTATAGGAAGCTGATTGACAGGAGGCGCAGACCGATTGCCACATTTTTTACCTACAGGGACTTAAGCTGTAATTTGCCATCTATGGTAAATGGTTTTGTATTTATATAACTCTTTTTTAGTCTTGATGACCACTCAAAGCGCTTGACAGTACAGTTTTTACATTCACACACACATTCATACAGTGCATCTATTCGCAGCACTTTGTTATTCTATGGGGGGGCATTCAGGGTTCAGCATCTTGCCCAGGGACACTTCGGCATGCAGATGGGTCAGACTGGGGATCGAACCGCCGACCTTAAGGTTGGAGGACGACCACTCTACGATCACTCTACCCCTCAGCCACAGCCTCCATGTTATTTATGAATTTGGAGAAGACCTTAAACAAATCGCCTGTGGGATCATGTCTGTGTTAGTGCAGGAGTAGGGACTCGTAGTGCTGTATCTATGTGATGTCTGGTTCTGTTATAATCAAAGTGAGAGTCGTGTCCATGTTCTTGGACGGTAGGAGGTCAAACTCCACCAGGGTGGAAGAGGAGCTGGGAAACGATGCTGGAAAGCAACGGCTGGACCACTTTGTCTGACCTGTTGCTGATGGTTGGAGCATAAACATATCCCTACAGCTTGTGGATAACAGGCTAAGAATCTGGGATCTTTAAGTATTTTAGGTGTTTTCTAAATTAATATGCACCAGCTTTATTATCAGAGGCAAACAGTGAACTTTTTAGAGTACCTGTCTTTCTCTCTCTTTCTCTATCTGCCCCAGCATTTGTCTCTTGCTTGTGTTCTGTGTCTCCCTCCAGGACGATGACCTGCTGTGTGTTTCCCCCACTGACCTGCCGGGCTGTCGTGGGCTCTGCTGCTGCAGTGCAGAGCTCAAGGTGGCTCACTGACATTTAGCTCAATCTCCCTTTGGGATCAGGTTTCTGTGGCTCATTCTAAGCACTGTGCTCTAATAAAGCACCGGTGATAATACCACCAGCACACACACACACACACACACACAAACGTCCGACTGCTCCTGCACAGTTCTTGAAACCCTAGTTTGGGATCATTTCTTGGAAAGAAGAATCAGGAGCGTGCGATGCATGACAGTCTTTTGAGCTGTCGTGTTTGTGGTGAGAGTTGAATTCAAAAAGATGCTTCACCTCAGTGACCGTGACGCAAATTCCTCATGACCACCGAACAGGACTTATCCTTCCACGGTTAAAATAATCAGCTCCACTTGGCCCAAGTCGGTCTTTGATTATGGTCTGAGGAAGTTGTTAATGTTTCTCTGATGTCTTCAAGGAGCTGATGCTCACGCAGGTTGGACATGTTGTGTTTACCTGAACAGGGGGAAGTAAAAGGTCCAAGGTCATTCCCACATAGCAGAATAGTTTTGGCCCAGCTTGGCCCACACTGCCACACTGTCATCCGGCCCACATACCGCGTGAAATGATGGCACTTGGCCGGTCCACCCCTGTTTGCCAGATCTGTGCCACAGGTGACAAAGATGGCCCAAATTTGTTTTGTGCTACTTGGCTGCTTTAGGTTCATATCCAGATTCCACCTCGCCTTCAGAGAGCACTGCACGTTCACCAAAAAGGGCCGACATTTGATTTGGGATAATTGGGGCATATTTGCTGTTTTACAGGAGGGACACTTCAGGTTCAAATCCATTTTGTGCGGGCCACGAAAAGTCCAGAGGTGCAAATATCAAAGATAAAATATATTTACGTTTTTGTAGAAGTTTCCACCCTTTGGTGAGACGATGGTATAAAACAAGGCTTATCAGTCAATGGAAGACACTCATTGTATCTGACTTCTCCAGTCATGTAAAGTAAAGTATGTAGAAGTTCATTAGTTTTAATTTACTTTGTAGTTCTTTTTTCTAATTTATGCGCAAGTTATTGCTTTAACTAATTTTGATTGTTTCTTTATTAAACGTGTTCATTTGACACAACACACACAAAAGCTACACACCAATAGAGTAAAGTACACAAACAAAAAATTAGCTTTTATTTACTATCATCACAAATACTGTTCCTGGACATTCAGAAGCTGGATATCCTGTGACTGTCACTTTTATTACCCGTTAGTTTGTTTGTTTATTTGTTTGGACGGTCGTCACTGAACATAAACATCCTGCAGTTATACCCCCCCTCCCCCCACCACCCCACCCCCCCCTCAAATGATTATGTTCATAACGATTTGGAGCTGGGACGGGGCCGGGGCCGGGCTCGGCAGTGATGTAACGAGTGTGTGTGAGAGCTTGTTGGCAGGCAGCTCGGCGTGGGAGGTGGGAACATCAGGACCGCCCGTCTGTGGCCGCTCATCACTGTGAGAGATACAGGAAGCACTTTGATGGAGGAGGATGAGCGCCAAAAGTAGCAGCGGAGCAATCAGTAGTGTGTCTGTGTGTGTGTGTGTGTGTGTGTGTGTGTGTAGGTGGTGTGTATACTGCATTGTATTATTAGCTGAGGCCGGGCAGCTGGGGTTTGAAGTGCCTCACTGTAACTGTACCTATAGCAGCAGTTGTGCTCCTCTGGTATAAATAGTGCAGTGGGCATGTGTGCGGGCAGCTATGACACAATGGCAGAATCTTTCGATGTTCTTTCAGGGAGGTTGGAGAATGTGACACCCTGCAGGCGAGGTGCCATCCAGCCGTTCACACACATTCATACTGTGCATCTATGTGCAGCACCAAATCATTCGTATCATTCGCATTTATCGAGGTTCAGTGTCTTGTTCAAGGACACTTCGATAAAAAGTGTGAAACTCCTCCTTCCTAACCTGAATTATAAACACAACTGTCCTCTTTCAGAGCGGTCATGATGTGTTGTCCTCTCACTCCCCCGGCTGCAGCACCTCGCTGCCACGTGCCCTGAAAATCTGTCCCTGGACATAAATCAAGGCCAGGCACTCTCTTAAGTAAGTGTGTCCCTGACAACATGAAGTGAGGACAAACTTCAGGCTCTCGTGTTGCTCTGTTGTGTCACAGAATCCCCCCCCGCCATTCCGATAAAGAGCCACTTCCTCCTCAGAAGATCTGTTTGGGCTTTGCAGCGAGGAACAGCCAACATATACTCGCACTCAGACACACACACTCTGGAGCACTGTGTGTCTCTCTCCTGCATGGTGACACACAGAGACACACAAACAGTGACCTCGGACACATCTGTAAAAAACTGGTTAAAAAAGAAAACATAATTTGCTCTTGACAAACACAAATGACATGCGTGTTAATTTACATGTAGAACGGGGGACACATTTAGGATGCATTTTGATGCCAGGGGTGAACACACGTACTCAACGCTGGCCACTTGTGATGGGATCCCTCAGGACAGATGTTAATTCCAGTTGTGTACTGGGCCTGATGAGATGGGACCTGCTCTCTCTTGATGAAGTAGCTGATGTCAGATGGTTGTGATGATGATGCGACCCACAGGTGTTTTTTCAGGCTTGGGTCAGAGTCTTTGCAAGAGTTTGAAAAGAAGAGTTTAAACGAAAAGCAAACCATCTGAAAACGGCCTGTGAAACACGTAATTGTCTCAGTTTCCTAAGTAGACGAGAATAGAGAAGAGCTTTAATATTCCTGACGGCACCTCGTAGTTCTGACTTCAGGTCACAACAGACCGAAAATGCTTATGCTAATGAGACAATGAGAGCATGTGCCCATTGTGTGCCCCTCTGCCCTGCAGGGCATCTCTCCCTGTCAGGTTGGTTGGAGGAGTTTGGCATTCGTGGAGCTTCGGAGTATATTTAACCCTGTGGCTCCCCCCTTGGATAGCCCCGCCATATACGGGCCTGAGCCACGGACGAGCTGGGAATGACTGGGAGCACAGGGCTGGAGGAACAGCGACGATGACAGGATGATGGATGAGTGATGATCAAGATGGAGGGACTTCACTCCGAAGAAGTTCAGAGATGTGGAAGTTGCGGAGGACAGATGAGACAATAATCACCCACTGGCTTGTTTTTTATTGACCAGCTGTGACCGACTTGCTTGTTTGTCCTCTGTAAAAAGTTTATGAGATGAAAACATGTCACGCTCTTCACAAAGTGATGACAAACACTGAGAGGAGCTCCAGCTGCAGGTATAATTGACTTGCACTGGAGCGGTGGCTTCTATCGTAAAGCGGCATAAACAACCTTGACCCCTCGAAAGCCTCTGGCAGACGTCAGGCTGCATTCAGAGAAACAAGTGTAACACACGTGTGAGAGAATATAGAAATGTGACCTTGCAGACACAAGTGTCAATACTTCTGAGCATGTCACAGTATGTTCAAGTGTGTGTGTGTGTGTGTGAGTGAGACAGCCAAGCACACAGACAGACAGTGAGACAGACAGACACAGTCTATGGTATGCATCAGACAGGTGTGTGTGCGGGCATGCAAGTGTGAGTGTGTGTGTGTGTGACAGGTGTTTAGTTGGAATGGTGTTAAGCTTTAAGTGCTGTCCCAACCCGAGCCCTATTCCTGGGTTACACACGCACACACAAACACAAACACACACATTGAGAGGGCAAGTCTTGGAGAATTTGGTGTGTAGCTATCAAGCATCCATCCTGAATGCTGCTAAATCAGAATTTAGGCTAATGTCCTACACAGTTAGATTTGATTTATATTCGTTAGTCAAGTTGATTATCCAAGAGAGAGTCACATTAGATGAAGCTGTGAATAATACAAATTTAATAGATACATAATAGTCCCCATTAAATCAGTCAGGCTGCACCAAATTACACTCTAATATATTAGTCTCTTTAAAGTGTCTGATTTACTTTCATCAAGATCCATGAATTATTCTCTGATAAAACACTGAAAATATTGAAAAGCACAATCTCACGATCAGATATTTAAACTCTGCCCTGTTTTTATTTCCCAATCATAAAAACCAACTGTAAATGTGATTGCTTGTAGATTAACATTAAAACTCATTGATATAAATCAGTGATGAATGTCTCTGTGTCTTATTATTTCCTTTCCAAGGTGTCTGGGCCGAACTGCAGTTAATTTATTGTTCACGCAGGCGAATGGCAGCGGTCGGCCTGGAGGCAGGGGCCACATGGCAGTCGACCCCGGGGCCTATAAATCACAGACAGTATGCGTGGAGCTCCATTATCGCTCCGGAGCTGGAACCCGAAAGAGCCCAGTGCTGAAAGAGGAGCCAAGTAAATACTATAACGCTGAGTCCATCACTGCTGCTCTGGAGCTATTCTCTGTGGGAGCCTGTGGTGGGCACCCACAACACGATATTTAAGGAAATCAAGCATGGGAAGAGAATCCACATCTTTAAGGCTATATTAAATTCTTCTTCTTTCAGTTTGATCTTTTTTGTCTTTTACTACTTTTTGAAATATTTCCCACGAATGATTTAGTATTTCATCGAGAGCGTTATTGTTTTCCTGACCCTGTCGTATTTATGAAACATGTTTACGTTGTCTATAACAGTCTGGAAAATGGATGTAATTGACAGTGGTTAGGGGTCGCGGCTACAAAGGGCCCGCAAAAAATAGTTAGCTGAACAGAAGGTCCCATTTCTCCAGAGCCAGTTGACAACACTTCCTATTAATAGTGAGGATTGTCCTTGGGTATTTAAAAAAAGGAGATGGCGTGTGTGTGTCTGTGTGGATGAGGAGAAGGGGATGAAGCTTTCTCGGAGAAGACAGATAGAAAAAAGCTCGAGTTACAGCCGCACAACGCACAACGCACAACGCACAACGCACAATGCTCAGCCGATGCTTCTCACTTTGTCTCGTCCCTCACGGCTTCTTGTACTCCCCCCCCCCAAAAAAAATCTGCTCCATCCTCCTCAATACACTTGATGTCACTTATTCCATGTATCTCTGTTTTTGTCCGTCATTTTCTCCACTGTGCTTTACACACACACACACACACACACACACACACACACACACACACACACACACCGCCCTTGTCTATTCTTAGCACGCTGTGGGGTTTGAAGGTAGAGTTGTGTCAACCCCTCGTCTCCCCCCCGACTCCAGGCCTTACAAGGACCCCCTGGTGGACACGGTTGCCCGGCAACAGGCTGTGTTTGCGCCTAAGCTGTGAAGGTCCATCGCACAACCCGCACCTGCCCTTCATCGTCTTAATTATCAACGTCATCGTCCCCCGTCCTCCTTCACGGCGTCAGCGTCCTTATCACGGTTCACTGTGCTAATGTGGACGAGAGGACAGATGCAACGTTGACGTGTCAGAGATTTGATACACCAGCTGGAGATGGGATGAGAAACATAGTGAAACATAGAACTGCACATGCTGTTTGTTGCCCAATTGGACGATATTAATATTGTAATAATGGTGTTTTGTTATGAGGTCATCACATGTGGGTAGGAGGGCAGCAATCTCCCTATTTCTGCTAATTATCCTCCAACCTGCAGGATGAAAACACCGGACTGAACAGCCACACTATCTTCTCATAGCCCCAGTGTGATGTTTAGAATAAAGTTTGTTCAAAGAAATGCTTTACAAGTGTCCAGTGAGTTAAGATGCAGAGAACGTGGTGCTAGCTGAGCCAAGATCATTAATCCCTCCTCGAGTCGCTCACGAGGAGTTGATCTGAATTCTGTATCTTCACCTCCATCAAAGAGGTTTTGTTTTCACCCTGTTTGTCTGTTAGTTTTTAAGATTACACAAAAACAACTGAACGGATTTCCACAAACCTTGGTGGACGCAGGATGCAGGGTCAGTGCCGTATAGTGTAGGGATGGAGTGCTGCGGTGCACAGTGGTGTGGTGCAGTGTGTAGTGCAGTGTGATTGTGTAACACAGTGCTTTGGTGTAGCACAGTGCGGTGTAGAGCTGTGTCTTCTGCGCCTCCTGACATCCTTCGGAGAGGCGGTGGACTAGTGGCAGAATAATTGGCCTATAGGCAGAAAATCAGACTGGATGGTCTCTGGTTCGACTCCACAGAGTGACAACCAAAAACATACCTGGATGGACAACACCTGATCTGTCCAAGAGGACTCTCCCTACCCACTGTCAAAGTGCCCCTGAGCAAGGCACCGTACTCCCCCAACATCTGCTCCCCGGGTGCCGTGCATGGCGGCCCACTGCTCTGTGTGTCCTGCTGTGTTCACCAGATGGGTCAAAAGCAGAGGACAAATTCCCCCCCATTTGCCTGAGTGTGTCTGTGCATGTGTGTGGGATTAATAAATGTATCTTATCTTCAGGAGGCCCTTAATTAGTTGTTGTGTTGTATATCCTGGGTGTGACAAGATGTTTAGTGCCTTCCACAAAATGACGTAGTGCCCACGGTGCTTTATACCTTTATCAGACAGAAAAGTCCTTTTGGTGTAATGGGTGTGAAACGTCTCACTCGCTCTCCCTCCGGCAGATTAACTAAATTGGCTTCAAGTATTTTTTCAGTGCAGCTTTGATTCTATTTGCTGCAGAGAGTTGGATGAGAAGATCAATACAGTCTCCTGTGCAGTTACCATGTGAACCAGCTTGCTCCTCATCCTCACTTCTTCCATCTTAATCAAACTCTTGTTGTATCTTCACCAGAGTGAAAAGCTCCATCAGGATGTGGTTATAATTCAACAGCTGTGATCATCATCATCCTCGTTATTATTCTCATCCGTCTCTGCTGAGTCCACCATTCTACCCCCATTTAACTCTGATGTCCGTCAAAGTCCAATTAGGTTAACGGCCCCGCGGAGACGGAGAGAGTGTGACAGTGAACTGTGATAAGGACGGCAGGGCTGGAAGGAGCAGAAAGGTCGAGGTCATTAGTGAGAGACAGCTGCTGGAGACAGAGCAACACGTCGGAGGAGAGAAGAGGAGCACACACACGACACAGAACACATGGACACAGGCTGAGGACAAACCCTGGGCTCTGATCTAATGTGGACAATGACACAGAGAGTGTCAGAAGATTAAGGGTCAAAATGGATTGAAATGTTTTTCAGACTAATTTAATTAAGTCGGATGAATAAACGAGTTTCACAGAATTTCAGAGGATTATTTTACAAACCCAATAAACTTAATTTGTTTTAATCTAGGGAAAGAAGACACAACTTTATTGAATCAGCCAGTTTGCTGGTTTAAAGTCGAAAGAGCTAAAACACCCGAATAAAAAGCAACAGGATCATGTTGTTGTGATGACTGATTTATTACAGAATACAAATCGCTCACACAAGCTGCAATATAATCATAAAATTCAATCATTCTAATTTCCAAATTATACATTTTCTCAAAATTGGTCCAATGCACAAAATCCAGTGAGACGTAGAAACTCTGTGATGGAAAAGTTACACAATTCTTCTTTTTAAGACATCGATAGGAAAAAAATCTCTCAGAGAGCAATAACAATCTTCCATGCGCTAACAAAATGTGTGTGTCACAGTGACGACAAAGTGAGGACGGTATAAGTTACTCATTATAGACGGTAGTTCACATTTATTCAGAAGATGAAATATCAGGGATTCAGACAACGTGGGGATGAGAGGTGGATTTAATGGCATTGGAGCAACACAGGATTCAACTAGAGTGAAAAATATACATGATATATGATATATACACGATAGAATAACCTACTTTAAAATGTAGTTCTTTCCAGTTTAAAGCCATCAGTAAAAAAATTACAAATGATTCTGAAAACACCTTTTAATGTTAGAGATAAAAAAAAAGAAAAAAGGTAATTAGCGTAAATAAAAACGACTCAAAAGGTCAAATCTCAGTTTTCACGTCACATGTTTGATCCCTAAACCGACAGGTGGGAGAATAAGAGATGTATGATTGTCTTGTTTTATCGAATGTGTCCGATCCTTTAATGTTTTTAAATGTTTAAGTCGAGGAGCCGGTCATTAAACGTAGCACGACGATCGACTCCTTGTTTCCACAGGCATCAGATCAGTGGGTCAGAGGTCAGAGGTCAGGGTCCACACGCACACACAGAAAGAGGAGAGAGAGAGAGAGAGAGAGAGAGAGAGAGAGAGAGAGAGAGAGAGAGAGAGAGAGAGAGAGAGAGAGAGAGAGAAAGAGAGGAAACATATTCACAGGGCATAAATAGCGACATGCACACACACGCACACACACACACACACACACACTCTCACCGTGGTCCAGGTCTCTTTCATTGGCATATGCATCTTTCATTGTTAGTAGCAAACGATAATATCTGGGTTATAATAACATTGAGAGTAATAAGAAGAATATACTACATTTTACAGAATGGCTTGAATTGTATCTGCTGCCAATAGTTAAACTGCTCCTTTAATTTCTTTAAAATAAAAATTAAAAATGTAAGAATCGCTATGATAAAAAACATCAGTGTGTGTATGTAAGTTTGTGTGTGTGTGTGTGTGTGTGTCAGGTGGCGTCAGGTGCCCTATAGGTTGCTGAAGAGTTCATTTTTCTTGGTCCAGTCCATAGGGGGCGCTTTCTTGTTGGCTCGTTTCTGGTGGGCGAGCTCCTTGACCTGCTGCAGACTCAGGTTGAGAGCGGGGATGGCACCGCTCACCAAACCCTGGAGGACGAGACGCACACGACACAACGTTCAATGTGTGTTTTAAAATTGCATATGATTATTGTGCTGTAGTGTGTTTTTCATGGGATGTACCTCAGGTGGGGTGTTTGCGGGCAGGGTAGTGAGGGAGGTGTTGGAGGAGGCGCTGGACGGAGAAGGACTGATGGACAGCTTGGAGTCCCTCTCTGCCCCGTTGGGCCGTCTGCCGTTCACCTGGGGACACAGACGCTCATCAGCATCACTTTATCAAACGTTACTGGCCGAGCTGGGACATTTTCCACCAGTAAATTAGATAGAAATCAATATATACATTATTGATATTGTTTCATCGCCCTAAAACAAAAGGCTCAGGTTCAAATGGGGGGAAAGGATAATGCTTCTTTCCTGACTTGGTGCAGTAACAGACTTCTCCACAGGGAGGCAGTCTTGGATTTGATTTGACTTTGTTCTATTGAGAAGTTTCTCAATAGGAACTTTCTCCTAGAAGTTTAAAGTAAAGTAAACAACAATATGTTTATTGAAGTCTATACAAAATTTAAAGTGAGTCAACATTGCATTTAGTTGGACCTCAGTGAATCTGTGGGAATCTAGTTGTCATGTATTTCTGTAGAGGGTCCTTGAATCAGTTAAAAGACACGTTGAGAAACTTCCTGCTTCTGTTTGTGTTGAATTACTCATCAAACCGTTCAACGGGTTTTCTGTTCTCTGTCTTCTGATGAGAAACCACATCTCTCACCTCACAGACGACCACAGCCCTGAACTCTCACATCCCTCCTCCCTCTCAGCTCCTCAGCTCTTCAACCTTCTAACCAGCGTCTCGTTACGCTACAACACGCGGAACCTGTAACTTCACTGGTGCACAAACTGCCTCCTGGGTAATGGAGAGCTGGGGTCACTTTGTGTATCTGGACAAGACGTTTTGTTTAGATTGTGTTCTGGCGTCTTGATACAAGTCTGGAATTATCTGATCTTATTAAGACTGATTTACATAAAGGTCTAGAGAACAAGACACTCAGGTAACAGGAGAGACCCCTGGAAAGCATTCCTGTGATGCCCCAGTGACAACGAAGGAGAACACGCACACACACAATCTGTTTTTCTTGGAATCCACAAACGTTCGGGTTGTAAAACAGATTTGTCTCTTTCTGGGATAAAGTTTGATGAGAAGATGGATAATAATCGGGTAGAGACACTAAACATACACCTGCACCAGGAGGTCACCTGATAGGTCACGTGACTACACCCCATAAAAAAATTTAAAATAGTTTCTTCCTTATTAGTTTTATATACATATATGTATCTCTTCGTTTGTATTTTTGATGAAGAAGGACCAGTTTCCAAAACGTGGGAGGTGATTAAACATTTTGCAGGCCCCTCAACTGGTTTGTGAAAATGTCTTCCCTTCTGGGTTTTTTTGGCCATTGTCCACAAAGTCATAATCAAGTTTTTTTCTTTCTGGCATATTGATACTTTCCACACGATTCCCTGTCGGTACGTTAAATATGAATGTGATTACAGTAGCCTCTTAGCTTAGCTTAGCAGTTTTTCTCTGCAGCGGTGGTGGCGTTTCCACTCTCCATACATCTTTTATTCTTAATTTCGATGATGGATTGATGAGCAACTTTATTGTTTGAACAATTAGGGTTTAGTGTATATACTCTCTGTCCTTGGTCCCTTTAAATAAGTCGGAGTTACTGGCGTTGCAGCTGGGTGGGGTTTTCTGCACCGCGCCGCACAATGAACACCAGAGCGTTCAGACAATCACAGGAAAGTGTTCTCAGTACACGTCTGCGTGATTAATAACTCACTTCACCAGCCACACCGAGAGGAAAAATGCATCGTGTTACTTTCAGACACAGTTTCGACCTTGACCTGCTGGGCCAGCGTCTGTGACTCTGCAGGAGGAGCGATTCAAAGCAGGAGGCTGAAGTGTTGTTGTGCTCGGCTCTGCCAGGAAGGAGAGAGGCTCCTTCGGTGAAGAGGGAAGTGGTCGCTGTGGGAGGCCGACAGCTCCCAGCACACTTCAAACTTCTAAATCCCACTCACGGCTTCGCTCTGAAGCCGATTTCCAAATCAAACCATGGCACTGTGTCTGCGGTGAGTTTGCTTACCTTCTCCTCCATTCCTCCATTAATGACAGGTTCTGGCAGCGGACCTGTAGGCATGAAAACGACACAACAATCAGTCACCGGAAAATAAAACTTTCTCTGTCTCTCTCCGTCTGTGGGCATCAGCGTCTCCCTGCTCCTCCCTGCTCCTCCCTGCTCCTCCCTGTGTCACGACACCTGCAGTCCTGCATCATCAGAGCACAGAGCTCCTGGATCAATAGTCTTCTCTGCAGCTCACCTTTCATTCCAGCGACACCTGCTCTATTACATAGCGCAGGTACGAGCACATCATCTATTATTCACACGTGGATCATCCTCCATGAGATGCTGCTCCTGACTCTACCTCCCCCTCCTCCGCCTTCTCCCATGAAGCTTGAGGCCTTCTGCCGATCAAATATCTGCAGTTTGACCTCGGGTTTGACACAAACTCTGGTCCCGGGGGTCGGGCACATCCCTTACCTTCCATCCCCGTGTGTGATCCTCCAAAGAAAAGTCTTTATAGATGATAATGAGCTATTATGGCAGATAGCAGCTGCTCCTTCCGACTTAATCTGAGAATCGACTCCTCCTCTGGTCTTTGCGGTGTGTGTGCGTGTGTGTTTGTGTGTGTGTGTGTGTGTGTGTGTGTGTGTGTGTGTGTGTGTGTGTGTGTGTGTGTGTGTGTGTGTGTGTGTGTGTGTGTGTGTGTGTGTGTGTGTGTGTGTGTGTGTGTGTGTGTGTGTGTGCCACTGACTCTGAGAGGAGCCTCTCCAGGTTCCATCACGGCTCCTGCTCCAGCCTGAGAGGCCACTTGGAGTGAGCGCCTTGGAAACCAAACAAAGGCCGCGTGCATGTGTGTGTGTGCATGTGTGTGTGTGTGTGTGATTGCAAGTCGGAGTCAGTGTAGGCAGGTGCCCTCTGAGTGGGCAGCATGTGAAGTGCATGCAGTTACCTGGGAAACACGTCACTGGAATCCCTCTGGTCACTAACACATCTGACTCCACAGGAGGAAAACAGAAGTGCAGATTCTCCAGTAGTGAACCTGAAGGTCCCAAATCTGACACTTCTCAGTTCTGACAACCAAAAGAATATAAATCTGTGGTTTCAGATGTAGTTTGCACATCTCAACAGCCAATCAAAGGAGAGGCTCAGAACTGAGATCATTGTGAGCATGAACAGTGAGGCTGGACCCTTGTGCTGGACTGGTGAAATGGCAAAATGTGCCAAATGTGCTTTGTCAAGGAAGCAGCTACGAAGAAGCTTATCCTTTTTTTCCCCCAGAGCTTCAACTCCAGGCGGTGGATATTGTTCCTGGACTGTGACAAAGCAGGTTTCCACAAACACACGCTCACAAAACGAGCTGCTTTTCCTTTTCAGTCCAAGTGGAACTAATAAAACCACAGGACTGATAGAATCGGGAAATTTTACAGGAGCAAAAAAAACTTAATCCAACAATCAGAGGAAGAAAGGGAAGGAAAAGAGAAATTAATAGAAATAAAGAAAAGGAGGAGGCTCGTTTTTAGCAACTGAATAGGTGCTGTGTACATTTCTATGTGGACTGAGAGATTTGAAACTTTCTCTCTAGCACCTAACAGATCTGTAATTTAAAGACGTGGAGCTAGACTTTCTATATGAGATGAGACCTTTAAGTAGAATCTAAGGTTCTTTACTTGAGTACGTCTTCGTACCCCGCCCATGTTTTCATTTCTCCATGCACGGTGGCACTCTAGACATTTGGCCCGAGCACAGGCGCACACACCTCCTGCCTGAGGATCAGCTGCCGGGCGGCGAAGGGTCAACCCCAATCTCACACTGTACTCGAGCTCCCCCTGGGGGGTTTGGTGGATATGCCAGGACCTGTGTTATGTCAGAAGGCCCTTGAGCAAAGCACTGAACACCGACCCCTTAATGGGATTCCCATGAGATCATTGTGGAGAGAAGAAAACAAACAGATTACACCATGAGTTGTGTATTTGTTTATCCTCTTACTATGCATTCGCTTGGACTGTCAACTGCAACTTGTGACCTTCATCAGAGGAATCTTAGACCCTAGAGTACTACTAGTTATCACAGGATGGAAAAGTTATAGTTAGTGCGGCCACAGGATGCCCGGTCCAGAACACTTCCTTTAAAATGACCTTCTAAGAAATGTTTTATTAAACTATTCAATCCTCGATTTGTCGTCATTTTCTTTAGCTCCAATGTTTAATATCAAAACTTCTGTGAGAGAGATTAAACTTTAAAACGTTACAATCATCTCTCGCTCAGTGTGATCTGGGTCTGATCTGTCTGATCCCATCTATTTATGTCTGAACGATTAACTTTCTCTACAGGACGTCAGCGTGGGGGGGAAGGGGGGGGGGGGCAGGAAGTGGCTCAGTCTGTCTGTGGTTCTTGGCGGAGAAAGAAAGCAGGATGAAGACAGAAAAATAGAAAGACTGGAAGAAATAAAGGAGGAGAGGAAAAAGCAGAGGCATCAAATGGAGAGGCTTTTTGAAGCAGTAACTCCAGATTGAGAGTAACTTCCTCTGAGTGTGCGTCCTCTCACCGGTCAGGTGGTCCACGGTGGGGGCTACTCTGCACCTCTTGAAATAGGCGTCTGTGTCGGCGTCCACCAGCAGCAGCCGGGTCTCGTTCCCACCGGCTTTGATGGCGGCCACTACTTGTGAGTGCGTCTTCCCCTCCACCATCATGCCGTTCACCTGAGGAGGAGGAGAGGAAATGGTGGAATTAGGGTTTTTTAGGGCATAGCTGGAAATCCTTTGAAAGGGTCACCGTTGTTTTTTAGTCTTTGTTCCCACAGAGAAGAGAACAAACTGTTCCATCAGTGTCAGGAGTTCTTTCTCAACATTATCACTTTGTCTGCCAGAAGCTCCCGGGCAGGAAATCCTGTGTGTCCAGTGTCCACACACAAATACACGTACGCATGTACTCACACAAACACACACACACACGCTGACTTTCAAACAGTAACTTGCAAAACAAACTTTAAAGAGCTCAATGGTCAAGTATTATTTTACCCTTCAGGTTTAGAATCTCTCCTGGTATTTCACCGACAGTGTAACAGCTACTTTCAGGTGCACAGCAACATGTCGGCTCCATCACAGACCAGATGAGTGTTGTGGGATTAAATCGCCATGGGAAAGCATGTAAGAAATGTCTCGAAGGATGTGTGTATGTGAGTGTGTGTGTGTGTGTGTGTGTGTGTGTGTGTGTGTGTGTGTGTGTGTGAGTGTGTGTGTGTATGTGTGTGTGTGAGTGTTTAGGTCATAGGGCGGAGCGGCACATCTAAGCCAGCCCCAAAGAGGAAGCTGGACAATATAGCCGCTTGGCCAGTAACAGTGGTAACAATGGTCGTCCGCTCCCCACAAAGCCCTGCCCCCCAGTGGGTGGCGCGGCTGTCTGGGGCCCTATGGGGAACCCCCCCCCACAAGACTCTGACACAGGCCTGAACCTCCTTTTTAATCCCTCGGTCCTCATCCCCCTCTCGGACTCTTCGTGGCTCACACTCACGTGCTGGTGGTGGTGGGGGGGAGGGTGAAATGTCATTCAGGTAGGAAGCGAAAAGGAGTTGTGTGTGATAGTCCGGTTTGATCATGTGTTTAAAAAAAAGCACACAATGAGTCAGAGATGCTCATTGTGAGTCGCTTCTGCTTCTGCCGACTCGATAGCAGTGGGAGTGATTGGTTGTATGTTTAGTAGCCACAGTGAATCTGTGGAGAGTGAAAGCACAGACACGGGATCTGTGTGGGACCGAAAAAGATCCAATCCCTCTCACCTACAGTCACAATGTTCTGGAATTAATGGAGAAAAACTTCTTTTTTTTAACTTTGATCGAACTTTGAAAATATTCGATGGACATGTTAAAGAATTTATTGTGAGCAGCCAAACTACATCCAAGTTTAAAATGAGAAAACGTCACTATTTCACATCACAGCGGTGGAATGTAACAAAGTACATTTACTTAGTTACTGTATGTAAGTGCATTTTTCATGTATCTATACTTTACTTAAGTAAACCTTTTCAACATGTATCATAAGCTGAGTTTACACAATACATTGCAGTACATGCTCACATTGTTTTAAATATTTTCAAATTGGGAATTGTTCCACTGATCCAATCAGAACGGGCAGGCTAGATTAGACTCCGCCTCCTGCAGTGGCAGCATCACTGGTGAAGAAGAAACACCACGAGACTCACTAATAATGATGCAGTAGAGTCCATTTAAAAACAAGTACTTTCTTACCTTTACTCAAGTAGAAAAGTTAATGTGGTATTTTTACTCGAGTACATTTTTGTGTCTATTTATTTGTCTGCTGTTTAAACCAGTCTACCCTGTACAGGTGTGGGCAGATCAGACCCCAGACCAGTTAGGAAGCAGATTGGTCCAGTGTGAGGCCGCGTGCAGTGACAGCCACTGGTCGGTTTTAAGACCCCACACACAGCGGCTGTTAGTTCCCATCACATTCCTCTGAGCACACTTGACCCAAACACTTGCTGAGTTCAGTGTGAGCACCAGACCTCGGATCATCTGTAATTATTATTATATAACAATATCATGATATCTAGATATGGATAAGGATGAAACAGATGTAAATACCAGACCCTACCTGCAGTCACACATTTAAATTAAACATATGTGTGACTATTTTATTAATTATTTTAAAATCCATTCTTCTGTTTATCTCTGAGATGGTGAACGGACTTCACAGAACGGCTGAGGCCTGATTACACGTCACTCCATTCTTCTCTAAATTTATCCCAACGAAGAAATACCACGGACTGTCTGGAGAGGAAGCATGGCAGACTAATCAGGATATATGATTTGCATGGATATTTTTAACTAATAACAACTTAGTCAATAACCAGTTACTTCTTATAGAGACTAATCTTTGTCTAACTTCCTTAAAACGATTTCTTAGTTGGTCAATAAAACAACTTATTTGTTTTTGCATTTCCTGATAGTGAGAGGTTTCATTTTACAGAATAAACAATGCAGCAAATATTTAAATGTATGTTTATATATTTTTATGTGAAAAACTTTACATATATTTTCTTATTCAAGTTGTTGGTTGTATTAGTTTTGTCTTTTTATTTAAAGTTATTTATAATAAAATGTATGGATTAACTATAAAATATTAAGGCAAAATTTAGTTCTTTGTTATTAAGATTTTTGCTAACGACGTCTTAGGAATCTTTGCCGAATTTTAGCATATATATTGAACAATAAATTAGAATCTGAATGTTTTTACGCCCTTATGTCGGTTTCAATATCTATATCTATATCTATATTGCTTGGTTTAATTTAAATATATGCTTTTTATACACAAGCAGGATATGGAACTCTGTGCAAAGTCCTCTAGACTAGAGCAAATCCTCCCCAGAACCAATTATATGTCTCTCTTCATTCTGACTCAAAGCCCTGCCTGGTCTGTCAGTGCTGCAGCGTGGACCTCATTAAAGTACCTGTACTATTCTGTCCTTTGCCAGCACGCCTGCCCTCTCTGCTGGAGAGTCCTCATCCACAGCTCGGATGTACTGGCCCGGCCGCGCCCGCTCGCTGTGCAGGTTGAAGCCATATCCGTTAGAAGCTCTCTGGATCACACACAGCCGCGGCCGCAGGTCGGTGCACACCTCCTGAAAGACGCCACACAAGACAGAGCAGGTATGTTAATGAGATGTTTGGGACATTTGACAAAGTCGCTAGCGTTTTTTCAAAAGCAAAAACAAAATCCCTCCACCATGTGAGTCTGCGCGGGGAGAACGAGAGGCACGAAGATAACGGAGAGCTCCTGTGAATCGTTAACCATGAATATGAGGCCGAGGTTGAACATGCAGGTGGCTGCTGCATGCTGATGTGTGGTGCTGTGTGTTTTTAACCAACAGTGAGTGAAGCGAAGCTGCTGCTGGACTCCTCGTGACTCCGGCCGCTGCTCGCCAGGAAGGAAGAGGGTCTTGGAGGCATGTGATTGGAGGAGTGCTGGTAAAAGGATTGTGGAGAATTTGGGTGGGGGGGGTGGGGGTTGTAGAGGAAGGGACCGGTTCCGGTGTGGTCCGTAGCCGTGCTCGCTCCAGGCTCCAGCGAGGACAATGGGAGCTGGGCGTTGACCTCTGACCACCTCCCCACGCCCCGTCCAGTCCCAATCGGGGATGGCAGGAAGAGTTAGAGCCATATTGTCATCCAGGAAAAAACTCCGGCTCGATCCCAGAACCTCCCTTCCGCTGCGTGGATGAAGCAGCAGCTTTATTTAGCAGACGGAGCCTCGGTGGCTTTGTCATCACAGAGGTCGAACCACGCATCGACACACAGGAGAGCACCGGAGACTTCGCTGGTCAGGATAACCTTTGTCAGCGTGACCGACCTGACGCTCCCTCCACATCAGAGCGCCGGCTGGTCCACCGCCCTCTGTCCACTGAATAAGCGTTAATGAGTCACATGAAAAACTTTGGCAGGAGACTGATTGATTGCATCCACTTCAGGACATAAATAAACTGTAGACGTTATAAAAACCGAGAACATCTGACTCCACATTTTCTCTCATCTACAACCTGACACCAGCAGTGACTGATGGTCACTCCACCTTTTGTGTATCTGAGCCAACACCTCACCCCCCCCCCGCTGCCAAGTCCACAAAGAACTAACTTCTATCTGTAGAGCACCTGGAAATGTGACCACCAGATGGCGATTGACTCAACTTGAAGATCGATTGGGTCAAAACCTAAACTGGTCCCAACTGCGCTCCTGTGACAAACTGGTTTTCATTGAGGTGAAGGCAGCAGCAAGCGAGGGAGAAAACTTTTAGATGTAAGTACTCAACCTAACAACTAACGGGGCACATGTAGCTTTGTTGTTAGGCGATGGCTTTAAGGGCGGGACAAGCTGGTAATGCGAAGGATGCAGCCCCTGAATTATGACACAGCTTTTGGCTTCACTTTTGGGGAGAAGTCATGTCATCCATCTATGTGCTCAACACAATAAGGTGGTTTTTCTGTAGATTTTGTCGCTCTGTCTGCTGTTGGGCGTCCCTGTGCCGGGAGAGAGGGCGAGGGAGGCTCTGGCAGTGACAACAGAGGAGGGTCTGTGTCTGGAGAGGACAGGAGGGCTGAAGAATCTCCACGCGGCTCTGAAATCTGTGGAATCTGCTGAACACACACAAGCCATGAGGAGAACCACTGCTTCTCAAATGCTTGTGTGTGTGTGTGAGTGTGTGTGTGTGTGTGTGTGTGTGTGTGTGTGTGTGTGTGTGTGTCCCTGATGCGCGCCACTCGTATTTCTTGCCAACAGCGTCGACAAACGTGTGAATAACTTCTGCCAGTAACGCTACAGCTGCAGTCACACTGGTCCCATTAAAACCAGAGAACATTCTGTTGGGACGCTCTGTAAATTACAGACTGAATTCACGACTGCTCCAATCAGCTGAGGTTACGTGGCTGAAACAAAATGATAAACACAAATCCGTGTTCTCTAATTTACACTGAGAAAATAAGTACATATTTGTTTGAGGCAGGGCTCGGCCTTGGTCTGAGGTCAGCTTTAACATTGTTATATGTCTTCTCAGACCTTTATTACCTCCACGAGGAGTTTCTGTTTTCATTTTTGTCTGCGTTTGTTTGTTTGTCTGTTATTTAGCAGGAATACACAAAAACTACTGGACGGGTTGACACGTAACTTGGTGGACAGATTCAATACAGGGAGAGAACCAAACCCTGACTCCAGATCAGGGGAAAGATTTCCTTTTAATAAAGTGAAATATATTCACAGATTTCCCAGAGAAAAATTCCTGGATATTGAATAATGTGATTCAACAAATTGTGTAGAATTCGTGTCATTCCTATTTCTCACTTTTTCTGAGTGTCAAAAGTCACACGTTTTTGTCTATTGTGTGAAAAGTTCCTCTCGACTCGGTGACACAAGCTTTCCCTGATATGAGGGAAGTGTTGAACAGGAAGTGTTGACACATCTTCCCTCGGTTTGCTTCCCTCTGCGCTCACTCAATCTCTTGACCCGAGAGGGAAATCAATACACCGAGAAAACGTGGCCAGGACACGCGGACATGAACGTGGTTGTCAAATCTAAATAAAAATATATTTGAATCTCTCTATAGAGATGAGAGATTGAAATCACTGTTTGATATCTAAACAACAAAAACCAGGTGACAACAAGTCGCACGACCTCAAAGCAAATAACTTACTTACTTAAACATGAACTATGAGGCGGCATTAGACCGGAGGAGGAGGTGGAAGATGGAGGTTGAAGAACACAAATCACATATGGGAAAGTTTTTACAGTTTTTTACTTTAACTTGGTTAAAGTGTCGTGCGTGTGTTACTTCAACAGAGATGAGGAAGAGGAGGGAAGGTTGTGCAAAAAGATGAGTCTATAGAAAACGCAGATGGGACTAAAAATCAGATATGACTGCAACTTATAATTATTATTGTTATTACTAATTATTATGTTTATTATTCCAATCATCATTATTACTATTATTTATTTATTTTAATGCCAGAAGATAGTGAAAAGTACTAATTAAAGGGATAGTTTGTAGAGAAATGCATTAAAAGTGAAGGCACCTCAGTATCTATTCTTCATTCTTTAATGCAACGTTCATTGATTGTTTGTTTGGCATGTACTGTGTGTGTGTGTGTGTGTGTGTGTGTGTGTGTGTGTGTGTGTGTGTGTATCGCGATCTCATTGTTTATACTGGGTGAAAAGTCCGACTGTGATTCTCTGCCTTCAAACTCAGTTTTCACTTGGTTTTCATTGTGCAATGTTGAGTTTTGCAGTTGAGTCAACAACTGCTTTGTATCCACTTGTGTTAATGTTCAACCGACAGCAGCCTCCATTAACTGACGCACTATTAACACAACCTGGGATGACACAAAGTTAAGTGACACCGGAGAAGCCAAATGAAGTGAAACCAGTCGAAAGTAAAGCTGCATCACGTTTAATCCCACGGAGACAAAAAGTCTATTGAACCAACGTCCCTCTCGAGTCTCTGCTGTTAAACAGTTCATTAAGATTCACCATCATCCAGGCAGTGAATGCACCAGAGTGGGTTCTTCCTCCTCTGCACAGATTCTGGAGACTAAAAATAAGCAGTTGCTTTGAATACTAATCATTCCAGAACAACACCAGGGTCCATTTTAATATTCTCAAAACACACTTCTCACTTCTCACTCACAAAAACTCCCTGCACCTGCTGCTTTCATTTTCTCTTCAGTCTTTTGAAAGACACAAAGGTTATCGCTGGTTCCCAATCAAGAGCTTCTGGTTTTTCCTCTGGTACCAGCGATAACCAATAAGAGATAAGATCCGGAGGCTGAGTTAAACAAACAGGCTCACTGACCAAACTGCAGCTCCTAAAATCACATGTTCTCCCCAAGGATGTTACTCTCTGGACTCTAGGATAATACTGGAATACAATCGTGAATATTTAAAACACAAATACAGCTTTGTCAGCAAAGTTCTTTTTCAAAAATATAATGCTTAATCTAAGAGTCCTTTTCTAACATGCTGTTATTTATGTAGATATCAATAAAAATCAAATCGTATAGAACTGGTCAGGGATGATAATGCTAACTACTACTTATATCCATTATTTAATACTCTGCCAAGAAGGGCTATCTTTTTATCCCTGTCCCTTACAGATTAAATGTTAGCTATAATGTTTTCCATCTTCACTATCTGAAGATGACCTATTTGATTCATCCTCTGGAGAACAAGACTTCATGGTAATTCATCCAGTAGCTCCTGAGATATTTCCGTCTGAATCAAACTGGTGTGATGACAGACAGACTGGTATCACCATCCAGTGCCCGCGCCGCTAGCGACTGAGGTTTATTAAAATATCAGCATTTAGTTCAACGTTTCCCCCCCGACAGAGCGCAGACAGGCAGGTTCATCATTTATGCCTCGGAGCCAAAGCGACAGGTGAGCGTTCGAGGGGGCACATTGATGGATGAGCATCATCTCAGGCTCTTCTGGGAGAATTAAAGCAACAGTTTTATCTCCCATAATAACCATCCATCATGTTTACCAGTTTCTCGCTGAGTCACTGGAGATTTGGGCTCTCCTGCGGCCTCTGAATGGAAAAGTGTGTGTGTGTGTGTGTGTGTGTGTGTGTGTATGTGTGTGTATGATGCCACAGGCTGCAGCTCTGCCACTCAGTCTGCCAGTTACTTCATATTTTCCCCCCGATGCTTGGGCCAGACAGCTGATGTGTAACTACAGGCCTCAATACAGAAGCACACATGTGGGACATCTATTACTGAAGGATTGTCTCATTCCTGTCCGGCTCCTGGTCTCTGACTCAACGAGTTTTTGTTGTCACAAGCTGAAAATGTCCTTTACTCATTAGCTGTTCCTCCTCGATGCAAACATCTGCGTTTGACCGGTGATACTGTCTACTGAACTCCGGGGTGCTGCCAATCATCACCTGAGACCTGTCACACTCAGCTGAGCTCCACTTGCAGATATGTCATCTAAAGCAGTCTCTCTCTCTCTCTCTCTCTCTCTCTCTCTCTCTCTCTCTCTTCTCTCTCTCTCTCTCTCTCTCTCTCTCTCTCTCTCTCTCTCTCTCTCTCCTCTCTCGCCTCCTGCTGCTAAACTCCACCCCCCCCCCCCCCCCCCATCGTTCTAATAAGCAAGGGCAGCTCTCCCATGAGTTCGGCCTCTTTGATCAACCTAAAGAATAACCAGCAGGGTGACACGCTGCCAGGCACCGGGGTTACTCAGTGACATGACACGCCGTTGCCCCCCCCTCCCGCTCCTTTTGATTGTCATGTGTAGCGTTTGATGGAGATTAACAGCCTCAAGGACGGACTTAATAAATCTTTGATGTAAAACCCGGTTTCCCTCTTAACCACAGGTTTTGGCCCCTTGAATGCACGGAGCGCACCACTCTCTTGGGGCAGGACGGGGGGGTGTTGGGTTTCAAGCTGGACCATGGAACCAGCTGTGAGGCAGGCAGGGGAGGGAACAAAGCACAGCACTGTCCCCCACCCCTTCCACTTGAGGATGGGACAAACTGGTTCTACAAAAGACACCAAAGAAAGGTTCTGCCGAGGGTTCCCATTACAATGGACTCTTTAGGGAGGGGGGGGGGGCTGAAATTATAAAAGTAATGTCAGTCATCACAGCAGGAGCTCAGATAAGAACAAATGTGTGGTCTTGTTCACGAAGGAGGTCTGGTCTTCCCTGGGAGATCTTTGAAAATGAGCCTGCAGGTTGCGTCTTTGCTTTTAAAATCATGATTTCATTCAATCCGCTGTTATTGTTGAGCTGATCTCTAACTAATGAGTCAACAGGTTTTATCTCCTCCACAAGTCTTCCTGTCTCTGACCCTCCACCCTCTGCAGACCTGCACGAGGCTATCGACCTCGAACACGAGTCCCTCCACCTCCACCCGACGTGTTTGTGTAAGAAAATACATTGAGAGGAAAAGGGGAAGGCAACAAGCAGAATATGGAAGTGGAGATCATTGAACACTGAGGGTTGAGCTTCACAAGGCAGAATCTTTTCTTCTTTAACATGTTTACACTGTATATGAGCCAACACCTCCAGAGGAAGGCGACCAGGGGGAAAACTCAAACCTCCACTGGTTCCTTTGAGCAGAAAGGTGCAAACCAGTGCTAAGAACTAGAATTCACAGGTTAGTTCTGAAACGCAGAGGAACTGGGAAATTGAATGCTTTGCCCTCAAGCTCAGCGACAATGTTCTGATCCGAGATCTGCATAACCGTAACCCTGTAATAAGTTTAGGTCCTGAACCAAGGAATTGGGAAACTAAAGGAGGGTTAGGGTTATTTTTTTAACAACTTAATAAGGATCTGCCGCCTTAAACTAATCAGCTCCAACATATAATGGGTTCATATCCCAGCCTTCCACCAAGTTTCAAGAAAATAGGCTTAGTAGGTTTTGCATAATCCTGCTAACAGGCAGACAAACAAAAACTTTAATACTGACTTTCATAGTGTTTACTGATTTCACTTTTTCTATAGATTTCCTGAGGATGGAACCATTTCAGGAAACGTGCGCACCAACAATGTACATTTTTCTGCTCCGTCTTGGTCGTACCCTAAAGAACGTCATCCACAGGGGGTGGGGGGGGTGAACAGCAGGAGGGGGTGAGTCTATTTCAGGGTGAGCAGCGGCTCATTTCCCCCCCCACCCCCCCGGCTGGGCGCGGCCCTCCGGCTCATTGTCCGACCAGGGTGGTGAACCTTCAGCAGAATGGAGAGGGAAACGCAATGTGGCATTGTGGAGCCTCCGTCCAGCCATCCCATAAGACCCAATCATCAGCAAGCCCACCACCCACACACACACACACACACACACACACACACACACACACACACACACACACACACACACACACACACACACACACACACACACACACACACACACACACACACACACACACACACACACACACACACACTGACACACACACACAGGGTTCAGGTTCCACCTCTGACCTGGGCCACAGTGATGCTGTTGTTTGAACTGACGTCACTGAGGCGACTTTGTGAGAGAGTCACTGAGACGACTTGACGGTGCCACCAATGCCACCGTCCATTATTTTCTTCCCCGTCGAATCAGAAGAGGAACATAATGTTCTCCTGTGATGTGGAAGAACTTTATCGTTTCTTCTCTTGAGACTTAACCGTCGAGCCTTCGGGCAGTTTCCCTCCTCGTGCCGGTTTACGGCTGACCTTTAAACGACGGCACATATGAACTTGCCGTTGCACAAATGGTCCTGGAGGCCTCGGGAGTTCAAGAAACTGACCATGTAATCACAGTGTCTACACGTCTGCCCGTGGGCCTTCGCTGCCCGCCCCCCCCCCCCACCTCTTCCGTCTCTCCTCATTTCCTGCCTCAAGAGTAATAAAGGCAAATATGCTCCTAAAAACATTCTTATAAAAGCGTGAGTCCTGAATCTATCCCACATTCTCACTAACTGTGTGTTTACACGACAGAACAGGTAGGGACCCTGTACACACAGTGAATAATTATGAGTTTGTTGTCAATGAGAGAATAATGTTCCTCCTTAATGGCAGAAAATGCAGTATTCAGTTTTGTTTTGCGTTTGAGTTTTTCATTAGCTTTAGTTTTCTTTAGCTGAATTTAAACTGCTTCCTTGTGCTCGCTCCTTTTCCAAACACTGAAACTAATATAAATTGGACTGTGATACTAGTGTTATCTTGGGCGATGTTTTTCTGATAGTATTATATCACGAGTTTCAGTGTGATTCACACCCATAAGACACACAACAACATCGAGACCCGGTGAAGCTGCTGGAGGAGTTTGGCTGAAGAAGCAAAAACACCAACACAACAGAGATTCTGGCATCTGTCTGCAGTTTTTACAAAGTGATACTAATGTATGAAATTCAAATTGAGAACAATTTGGGGATAGAAATTTAAGGGTCTGTTCTGTACAGAATTAAATTCCTGACAAATGATGTCATTACACTGTTACATATATCCTGCAAATCAAATATTGCCATTGGATTAATATTACAGTGATTGATTTTGCAACTCTGTGCACATCGGCCTAAAACACACAGAGTAAAAGGGGTGAAAGGACAAAATTCAACTTTTAATGGAAAAATGGAAATATTTGCAGAATCAATTTGAGTCATTTTTAAAGCAAGAATGCCAAGAAATTCAGTTTCAATGTTCTAGAATGTTGGAATATTACATTGAAACAAACAATCTGACTAAAATAAAACTGCTTCATTGACTCATCCCTGCACTATTGAATAACATCCTCTGTACAAACGGTGTTTCATAATCAACATTCGTCAGAAAACAAGTTGCACTCGTACATTCACAAATGTTGAAACACAATGAAGCCCTCGACATCCACCTCCCTCCCCACCCTGTCTTGTCTAGTGGGCAATTTCCCTTGAAACACACAGTCCAGTGTCAACAGAGACCAGAGAAGGGAAGGGTTACTCCCAAACTTTCTTTCACGCACATACAAGCACATACAAGCACACACACACACGCACACACGCACATGCATGTGGAAAAAAAGGCTCACGCAGAACAAACACAAATGCAACAAATGCCAAAAATCGAATGGGGGAAAGGACCGGATGAATCCTGGTGTGTGTCTGATCCTGTCAGACTGGCACACTGACACGCACTCCATTACCCAAACACCGCCGGAACAATACCTGGCTTTGTCAAGATGGCTTCAATGACAACCAGCCGACTGTCAGCTGGGGATCGTGTTTACTTTGGACCATGACTCACTGTCTGTTGCTGGAATGACGCACCATTACACTAATGTCACTTGTGTAGAGTTTATGCTGTGTATCGTGTTTTGATCTGGTGGCTGCAAGTTGAACCGTTAGGGTGACTCTTGATTAGGGAGTTTGTCGAGCCTTCACACTTAGAGCTTTTGCTGCTGGACCTCTAACACCGGAGTGGTGGAGGGAGGAGGGGGGATCGAGACAACGCGGCAGGGGGGAGTGGAGGGGAGGGGGGGGAGATCTTCCACCAACAACAATGACCGGAAATCAGCACAAATGTCCTGGGGTCTGTGCACAGGCCAAGACTCCCACAGACAACGGCAGCAGTCGGCCAGAAACACACCCCTGACCGTCCTGGCTCAAATAGCTGACGCAGGCGTGGTCATCTCAAATAATCACAGACGCTTATTCTATTAACAGACAGTCTCGTCCACAGGCCGCCCCCGGAGCCACGACACCAGATATCAGCCAATGTGGGGTTTGATAATGGATCGAGTTTAAGCTCAAGTCCACCCTGCAGAACGAGAAGGGACAGAGCACAGATAAAAAAGTCACATGGACGGGGAGTTGACCCCGTATGTCCTATAAATAACAGACAAGTATTCAAACCCTCGACTGAATCATTCCTGCAGCGTTGTGCCCATTTGGGAAGAAAAGCTTTTTGACTGTGACTGTGAAACCACATGGTTAAGTTCAGGGTTTGCTTCAGGCGACACACACACACACACACACACACACACACACACACACACACACACACACACACATACACACACACGCACACAGACTTGACTGAGCTATGGACAGCCCATACAAACCCATTAATAAGACCGCTGTCAATCTCGAACATACACACAAACTCCGACTGAGTCCTCGCACAACACAGCGGCACATGAAGGTGATTTGTTCAGGGATAACACTCCCATGCCACGCTCTCTGTGTAAAGCCAGGCGTGTGTGTGTGTGTGGGTGTGTGTGTGTGTGTGTGTTGTGAACGCAGTCCAAGCTTTGAGCTCTTTAATTACTAGGTTTTATGTGAGAGTGCAGATTAGAGGAGAGAAGCGATAACCAACAGAGAGGACGGACTAACAAAAAAGTCCTCTGTCTCGATGCTACACAATCATATACACACTTACAGAGAGTCTTTCACACACACACACACACGCTCTCTCAGAAAGACGTGCCTACGCATCACATCTCATCTCGCCACAGTCGATTTCATCTGACACAAGTGTTCCTCCTCTCCTGTAATTAGTGTTTAAAGACTGTGGCTTATGTAAGCAGCCTGCAGTCACAAGGAAGACTCCCAGAAGCTTCTCACCCTCACACCCTCCCAGTGAATCACTGCCAGAATAAACCAACAAGCCCAGTGGGATGCTGGAAAAACACAGTTCGGAGGTTTTAGCTGCAAAAATGTGTGTTTGTGTTCGAGATGCTCGTCCATTTTATTAAATTATTGCTGTGTATTTGTACCTAATGGACTTTAGAGCATTTGGGCAAAAGCTGAGATGAATGACTGTTTTTATTAAATAATTAATAAAGCTGACCGTTTTTTTTTCTTGTTTGGTTGATTCATTATTAGAGCTAACAAACAAATATAGATAGATAAATAAAAAACTTTATTTCAAACAAGAGAAGATAAATAAAATATAGGTAAAATATATATATATGCTTACTCAATGAGGTAAATGATTAATTTACCCAAAACAACCCAAAGCCTTCTCAGTATCCATCATATCCGACAAAAACAATCAAAATGTGCAGAGACATTATGTAAATGAAATGTACCTCTGGAATATGAAAAAACATGTATATATGAAATCAAAGAAAAGCAGCAAATCCTCAGATCTGAGAAGCTGGAATCAGAAGAATCAACGATCAAAACAAATCGCCCGTCAATCAATCCATCAAGTAATCTCCTCCTCATCTCAGACCTGCAGCAGTCCACCATTTTACTGCCTGGTAAACGAAACAACGACCTTTGGAACCGATTGTGTGTTTTTGTGTGTTTGTTCCACGCTGACGTCAGAGGCTCTTATTTTCTTCCCAGGGCCGAGCTCCACGTTCTGACCTTCTTCGCTGCTCATCCATGTTCGCACACCTCCCCTGCACTGTCTCACTTTCGCCTACCTCCATCCTCGCACTTGCATAACCTCCACATGGATGGCACGCACAAACTCACACACACACACACACACACACACACAACATCAGCGTATCCATGGCGACATTGAGCCCAGCTTTTTTCCGGAAAGGGGCGTCGCTCTTCGAACCCTCTTTTGTGTGTCTTCAAAGACGAGGCCAGAGAGGCAGTGTGCAGACGTCAGTGTGACTGCTAAACCAACGCAAGGCCGTCCGTGTGTGTGTCTGTGCTGCGGGAGCTTGTGTGTGTGTGTTTGTGTGTGTGTGTGTGTGTGTCTGTGTGTGTGTGTCACTGGCCCAGGCCACAGGACTCGGGCACAGGAATGCCGGACAGGATGTAGGGAGAAAATTCCACAAAGACTGGAGTCAATGCAAAACACACCCTGAAGTGCCTCCGAGTGGAACACAGAGACACAGCCGAGTGTGAGCCTCGTCCCTCGAGTCCAATTTACACTCTCATCCGCTCGACTGTGTCTTCTTCTGTCCCCAAGTCACTTCCTCTGCGTCTGAAATATGGATTTGTCTACACACTGAGCCTTTATGTGATAAAGAAGAAATGAGAAAACGGGGTGAAAATGCATTGGCTGTTGTTTGTCTCGTTGTTTGCTTCGCCCTGGGTTGCGTGCCAGTGTGAACCGTACGGCCACGGCTCCATTAATCCCTCTGTGGAGAGCATCGAGGGTAAACACGGGGACAATCGCTGTGGATTCTGAGGACAAACAACCAAACCCGGCAGCGCTCAAGTGCTTGTAGGGGAAAGGAAAAGTCTTTCTCTTTTTAAATACCAGAAGCATATAACTCCCATGAGGCCCTGAGTGGCTGGGGAGATGTGCACGCTGTCATTACATTATGAAAGAAGGAGTCAGGGAGGCTCAACTTATGATTAAATGTCAAACACTGTCCTCAGTAATGACAGGAGAGAGGACGTTTATACTTTTCTCTGGGTTCATATGAGACTTTAAATGTGTGATGGTCCTTCACGTATAAATGATAAAATGGTCTGAGAGAGGAAGAAGAATATTCAAGATGGCGTTCGAGTCGAAATTTCATCTGTTACTCGTCTGAAAATCAGTTAAATGATTTCTAAAGTCCAGGTTCTACGATGTGATTATGTTCTGTTGTTTCTAAGCCTTGTATGATGTGAAACCTAATATATCTCTGGGGTGTTGGACTGGAAGACGACATTTGAAGGCTTCACTTCACACACTGAGAATCTGTGATGGACCAAAGTAGAACTCAGAAGATCACAAAACCTCCATCGAGGCCCAACAGTCACCTTCAATTCAATTAAGCTGCACCACACTGCACACACTCTTAATGGGCCTGACTTCTTTCCATATAGATCCATACATCACTCCCTGGAAAAACTCAAACTCAAACTATTCTCTAAAACTTGGAAATATGTATAATCATAGCCAAAATGGCAGGCAACATTAATCTAACAGAAAACACAATTTCAGTTTCTCCTGACTCACAATCACTTTACCTTCTATTTCAAAGTGCCGTGATCTCCCTGACCTCCTGTCAGTTTCAGGAAATCACTAAAAAAACGTGCACTGCTCAGCAGCAGCTACTTCCACCAGTATCACATCATGTAGCAAAACTTAATTTGGTGTCATTGGGGTCACCCCCCAACAAATCCTACAAAGCTGCATGTCTCAGGCATGAGCAAGACAGACAGACAGACAGACAGACAGACAGACAGACAGACAGACAGACAGACAGACAGACAGACAGACAGACAGACAGACTGGCAGCACCTGGATGTGATGGACGCTCTGTTTACCAGCACAAAAAGAACAGAGTGACACTGACAGATCCACAAAGGAAGAAGAAAGGAGGAGAATGAACCTCAGCTGGGTTCTTCTCCACCTCTTTGTTGGTGCTCGCTGCCGGCCGTGCTCCTCTCCCCACCTTACAGTAAAGTACCAAGGAGGAGGGGGGGGGGGGGGGGGGGGGGGGGGTCAGCCACGTACAGAAACAGCCTCGGGGGTAAACATCCAGGATGCAGCAGCGAGGGGGCACAGATGTTCCGGACTGGAGAGACCCTCGTGTCCTGTGATGCGTTCACAGACGCACAGCTTGGCAGCAGAGAGGAACAGACACGACAACAAGTGGCCACTGCCCAGCGAGTCTGTGCCCATAATGTGTTACAGACAACGATCAGAGGCTGGGAATCTCATTTTTGTGGGATTCGTTTAAGGAGGATTTTTATAAAATGACACTAAACTATTTCCTGTTGTTTTGATGTGGAGCTCTGGTCTTTTCTCACCACGTGTTTTTCTCTGTGTCTGTTGTGCAGCCATGTCACTGCTGCTGACTTGATGTTTAACCTCACGGCCTCGCTGCAGCAACAGACGACACAGTGACTTCACATTTTGGACCGTTTGCCCTTTGAGGCCGAGCAGAGCAGCTGCACACGAGGGAAAAACTGAAAGTCACTTGTTGCTTCACACTGTGTTGACACAGAAGTATGAAGTCAACAAAGAGGGAACTGAAACAAAGTTATTGGGCATCACCTTAGACTGAAACTTCTGGGCTGCTCACATTGGGCTCATATCGCTTTATTTCTCTCCTCCCTTCGTTGGCTGCCAGTTTAATTAGGGATTGATTTTTAAGACTCTTATAATAACTCTTAAAGCTCGCTCTGGATTTATATATCTCGGAGCTACTAACTCCCTGTGCTTCGAGCTGTAATCTAAGTTCTATAAGAAGACCAATTGTAATAGTTTATAGTCGGAATATACTTGCTGTCAACTTACGCAAGATGGCTGCTTTACGTATCCTCGTGTGTAGCTTGTGCACGTCCTCGGAAACTGACTTGACGCGTACGCAAGAACCAAAACACAAATAATAGATCGCGGCAGTTCCAAGTTTAATAACGGGATCAGGGGCGTAATTGGCCGAGACATTTGATGATGTCACTTTTCCTGTCTCGATCTTGACATCTTGAAATCTAGATCTCCTCACGTGTCGCCATCTGTGTTTACCAGAACTGGCAGAAAGATCGCACCAATCTTTAGTATGAGTGTGGTGTGCCCTCGACTGGAATCCTTCAGGAACATGCAGAGTACCTTAGCAAGTAGACCTCAGGCCTGAGGGTGAGTCTTGACATCAGGGCCCTGAGACTCTGGAATTCCTTGGGGGGTGAGGCCTCACTTTACCCACTTTAAAATCATCACTTAAACATATTTTTAGAGGAGAGCCTTAGAATGCCTGATCTTTTTTAAATATGTTATTATATTTGTTATGTATCCTGTTTCGAGAGCTATTGAAATAAAAGTTTACGACTGTTATTATAAAACTTGTGGTGAGGAGTAGCCACTGCCACCGGGCATCTTAAATGGATAAACTAGACCAACAGTAGAGTTGCTCTGTGTTTTCATGAACCATGAGCAGAGGCAGGGTTTGGTTTCTGACCCTGGCCTCAGCCTGGCAGCATCAGCATCATGTGGGACCAGCTTCCAGAGGGGACCATGGCACAGAGCAGCTATTCTCTGCAGAGGAATCACCTCCAGAGTGTAATGCATTCAGCGGCTCGCAATGTGAGTGCCTGAAAGCTGTTATTGTGCAGAAGAGTGTAAGTGGAGGAGGAGGAGGAGGACGAGGAGGAAGAGGAGGAAGTGAGGTGAAGAGGGGACAGGAAACTTTATCTGAAACTTTGTCTCACCTTCTCAGAGTTGATGCTCAGCTTCTTCTCGATGTGCTCGTGGATGTCCCCGTTAGTCCTCGTGGACTCCCTGGGTGTCACCTCCTCTTCCTCCTCTTCCTCCTCCTGCTGCTGCTGCTGCTGCTGCTCCTCCACCATCACAACCACCTCCTCTTCCTCCGCCTTCTCCCGCTTCTCCTCGCCAACCGTCCCGTCCACCTCTACCCTCACCTCCTCCACCTCCTCCTCCTCCTCCTCTTCATCGAGCTGCACCGGGACCCCCTCGGTCACGTACTCCTTCAGACACTTCATGTTGTGCCTCTTCAGTAGCTGCTCGGTGTCCGGGTCCACCACGACGAGCTCCAGGCGGCCCGGGGTGGCTCGTATCCGGGACACGACCTGCTGGTGGCTCTCGGTCTCCACGTCCTCCCCGTTCACGAACACCAGGCGGTCCCCGGCGCGCAGCCCCGAGGTCTCCGCCGGGCTGTCGGACTCCACCAGGCGGATGAACTGGCCCGTCTTACCTTTCTCCCCGTGGAGGTGGAAGCCGTAGCCGTTGTCCCCCTTCTCCAGCGCGCACAGCCGGGGGCGCAGACACTGGCTCTTGCTCTGGCGCATGGTCGGCTTCGAACTGCCGCTGCCGCTGAGCCCTGGTGCCGGATCGAGGCGAGCAGAGGACCTGCCCAGGATGCTGCTCACTGAGGAGGAGGGGGGGAGTGTGGGAATGAGTGGTACCCCTTGGAAGAAACACGCAACCCCCGCCCCCTGCAGGGAGATCAGTCCGTGGGAAGCTGCGGTGCTGCTGGACTCGGTCCCGCTCGGGTTCCTCTGCAGACCACAGACCAGTGAGACCAGCAGTGTTTAGATCCTCACACCTCGAGCCACAGACCGAACAGAGGAGGCCCCCGGAGCTCACTCATCTGAGCCGGGAGCTGCTGTCGGTGTTTAAAAGTAGAGGAGCCACTCAGGAAGAGGGAGGTGCGTTCAGGGACCAGCCCTGCTCCTGCTGCTGCTCCTCCTGCTCCTCCTGCTCCTTCCTGAGCAAACACAAGGTAACGGGACTTAACAACACGATGAAGATGATCAGAGGACGAGACAGTGTTGGAATGAAGACAATATCAACTTTTAAAAGTGTTGTAATAAACTTTTCCTATGGTGGCCCTGAAGTACAAATCACAACTCAAAAGACACAACAACAAACTACAAACAACAGTAAACAACATTAAATAGCAAAAAAACACAACAAATCACAACTCCCATTTTATCTGTTAATCTGTTAAAAAGACAGTACATCTGTCCAATCAGTGACTAGCCTTGTAGTTGTATATATAGCAGAAACCTTTTTCCATAGAAATTAATACAGTTGTGTTTTATGCTATTTTCAGAAAGGCCGTTTGGTATTTTGATATACAGTTTGTGTTTGGCACTTCAGAATCACCATATGTAAAAAAAAACTTTCATATAGTTTCAGTCTTCTGTCGTTCAGTATTTGCGTTGTTTACAGTTTTTAAAGTTATTTTTCATTTTTTTGTAATATCCAGATTTTGCATGAGTTTTGCATGAGTTTAAAACCACAATCTTTGGGCAAGAAAAATGTCTTAAGACTTACTATGAACTAAAAAACTACTGCTACTAATACTACAACTAATAATGTGATATTTATTGTGATAATTATCAATATCAACTTATTGTTGCCATATTGTTCAGCCCTACATTTGTTTATTTTTTTGTGTTGTATCATCTGCCATGAAAAATGTCCCATGTGTTGAATTAAATACTGAGATTATAATAAGATGCAAGGCTGCCAGAGATAATATTAAAAAAATTGTTTTGTGTGAATGTTTTTAACAGATAACATTTAGTTTTAACTTGTCTTCAATGCCAGTCTCCAGATTCTTATCTGCGTAGCTTTTCTTCTGAAGTGAGTCGACTCGGATCCCTCTCTTGATGCGATGGTAACAGAAAAAGATCAAATAAGTATTTCAGGAAGCTGCTGAACCAAACCTGTGGATGCAGGATTTGACTCTTCAGCTGACAATGCTTCCAGACCTGATAAGAGGACAGTGGCAGGAAATCCCAACATTCTGCAACCTGGAGATTTCAAACCACCGGAGCATCTGTGCTGATAACTGCAGTGTGTGAGTCGTTCAGCGAGGAGTTCACCTGCTAGTGGGACATCATCCACACGATTGATCCATCTCAAAGTAAAGGATGGAGGACGAGCAGTGTGTGACTCACTGGTGTGAGTGGGAGAGGAGGCCAGCTGCGTTCAGGGGCACAGCCCAGTGCAGGGAATCATGAATGAGCTCCAAGTTTTTAATGTCTTCACCAAGCATGTTAATACAAACTCACTGCACCGACAACGATGACAAACACTTCATGGTTACAGATCTCGAGCGACATGAATATACATGAACATGTGTGTTGTGAGCTGTCAGTTTCCCTGTGCTTCATACTGGAGGATAAACAGTGTAGCTGCTGCCACACAGTGGCTCATTAACCTCACCACATCCTGTCACCCACTCCTGCTCCTCTCCGCCCAAATCCCAACACACACAAAGACACACACACACGACACAGACTTCAAGAAAACAACACCACATACATTACAAAATATACTTTTTTATAGCTGTGTATATATATATATATGATAACAAAGCACTTTGTTGTGGCACTTTGTGATCACCGTGACGCCTCAGACAAACGTGACACTGAGCGAGATGACAAGCAAACATTTAAAAATGAACATTTACAAAGAATCTAGTTACACAATGCAGCGTATGAACAAATACAGCTTCAGTTCAGCCCAGACAACAACATCCATCATTAAAGGAGACACAACGGTGTTTGGGAGTGCTTTGTGTGTGTGTGTGTCTGTGTGTGTGTGCACTACATGCTGAGGAATCTCTATCTGAAGACAGTAATGAAAATCTTGTTTGTTTTTAATCTGGAGCCTGGTGGGAGGATCCTCCAGCACGGTTACATGTGCACGTCTGAGTCTCACTGGCCTTTACTAGGATGCACAGACAGAGTCACGCAAGATGTTGGCTTTATTCTACCGAACAGCAGTACAGGTGTGAACAGACGGGATCAGTTTAGCTACAATCTGACTGTGAAGCCGAGGTCCGATCCTCGAACACACCTAAATGAACAAAGGACGGGGACGTAAGGCCAAACAAGAGGGGGGGGGGGGTCAAACTGGGACGAAACAAACCGAGAGCTGTATGGCAAAAAATGCTATACCCACATCAACAGTCGTATTGATTGTTCATACAAAAAACAGCTGTTTATTTAAGAGCACAATGATAATAATCTTCTTTTTTTTCTTCTTGTTGTCCCTGCAGAGGAATATAGCATTTCAGATTGTAACTCCTGACTTGTAACTGTCACCACAAACACCACAGACATTTTTTTTTATACGCATGACATTAAAAACTGATTTGATTTCACATTTCAGATAAGGGACGGAGGCCGATCCAGATTCCCCCCCCCCCCTCAGCTCAGAGCTCAGTGAAGAAGTCGAGCGTGTCCGATTCTCACGTTCGCAGCTGAGATTGGCGTTTTGTGTTTGAGCAGACATCTTTACCTCCTTCCCACTCCCCCCCTCTCTCACTCTCTCACTCTCTCTCTCTCTCTGCTTGGTGATCAGCATCATCTACACCCCGCTACAGCAGCCAGACTTCTTCTTCTGAGACTCGATGTAGTCGTGTATCTGGAACTTGGGCTCGTTCGGCTGCTGGGTTGCTCTGTGCCTCAGCTCCCTGATGGAGAGAGAGAGAGAGAGAGAGAGAGAGAGAGAGAGAGAGAGAGAGAGAGAGGAGGTTAGATACAGAGGCGGTGGATGTGTGGGATTTTGAGGACAGACTGGGCGAGTGAATAAAGAAAATGAGAAGGCAAGAGAAATAAATCAAGCAACAGGGCGAGCGAGAGAAACGTCCCTCTCTGCTGAGATTTAATCAAAAAGCCTCTGGCATGATTCATTTCATCTAACTTGCACTTAAAATATATTTTTCCTGCACCGCTCTAAAGGAACACACTGTGCAAAGTTTACCAACCCGTTCAGGTTTCCTGCTATTCAACGAGAAAGGTGTGCTCACAAGGAAGTCAGACAAAACAAGAAATCACTCAGGTTAATGTTTCGAGAGCCACATGCAGCCTGAGACGTGCACAGTCCCAGTACATCGAGTCGACAGGAACAAACATCTAATTAGCTCAGGAGCCATCGGGGGGGCTTTGGATTCAGGAACATTAATATCCCACGTAAAAGAAAAGTATAGAAATGCACAACAGTGAGGAGAAGGGGAAAGAAAACAGATAACCAAACTAAAACTTCATGTGAAGCATGAACCGAGATAAAGTCAAACTGGATTCATTAAACCTATTAATGATTTCTACTACTTTCCATTTATCTGGCTTAGAGGGTGTTAACTGTTATTAATTATTAATTATTTCCAGCTTCTTGTAAGACCTTGACTTTAAGCTCAAAATAATGACACGCGATTGATTAACCAATCGTTTCTCTTGAAATGAAAACTTTAAAGACTTCGTGCCTCGTTCCTCTTTTCCATTATGTTTAACCAGCTACACCATAATAAATAATTCATTGTAGACTGAGAAGCATTAGTATTTCTTCTGATATATCTTTAACCTATTATAGGTACTTGGGGGGAGCAGAACAAGCTGTAACTAAAACTGTAATAATCAAGTTGTTGTGGCAAACCACTGTTTATAAAGATGGACAACGTGTCTCTACTTCCTCCCACGATGCAGAAGAGAAACCAAAATATCCCCGGTGGCTAAGTCCAGTCAATACACACACTTGACCAATAGTGAGTCAGTGATAATGAAACAGAAACTTTGAGGTAAAATTATTTAATGTGTGGCTGTACTTTTTTTTACTTCTCCTTTAGCCACCAGGGGGCCATGCAGACCTTCTGGCTTCACTTTTGAGAAGCTGTCATGTCATCCATTTCATAAAGAGTCTATGTGGCAAACCACTTGATGACTATTTCCAGTAACATTCAGCAGCCACGCAGAAACATAAGAATTAATTTGTTGTGAAAGTCAAACATTCACTTTCTTTTTATTCCTATGTTTTGTTCTCCACCAACTCCTACAGGTCAACTCTGCCTCTTTATTTGCTAATGCTCCACTTTGTTCACCAGCTAATGGCTGCCTCGGACTCTCTGTTGTTTGGATTCAGGTCGTGTACTTCATGACTTACTTTGCTATAGCGAGAAAGGACAGGTCCACATTGAGCCCCGTCTTCGCACTGGTCTCCATGAATGGCACACCGTATTCCTGAGATGAGAATAAAGCATTAGAAGAGGAATTGTCTGTCGGTGAAAATAAAAACCACATGGAGCCGATCTACTGAACTTTACCTTGGCCAGCTTCTCTCCCTCCTCCGTCTTCACGACCCTCTCTGCAGCCATGTCTGACTGTAAGCCAGCAGTGGGGAGAGAAAGCAAGTCATAAAGGGCGAAAGGTGAAAGGTCACACCCTCACCATGCCATTAGCTACAGTGATGCATTCGAATGTCAGCCCTGCAAGTCCCCCTTATCTGCCCCCCCCCCGCTGAGCCAGAGCTCCTTTAGACTGATGAGATGTCAGAGACTCCACCTCCAGCGGAAGAGCAGCGCTCTCGCAGACTGATGCCACCAGTCCTGCTGCTCTCACAGCAAATTATCTGAGCTGCCGCTGTGTGACATCTCTGGCCCCGGGAGACGGCTGAGTCCTCTCTGAACCACCAGAGGGAGCTTTTAGATATATTGGCAAAGACTGCTGGTTGCAATGAGACATGAAAACTCATCTGCTCCTCACCAGCAGCGTTGTGAAGAAAATGGTTTCATGCTGGAGAAGCTCGGAGCGAGTGCATTGTTATCTGTGTGGCACTGCTTTCCCATGTAGACATGATGATCACAGAACACTGGGAGACGGGTAAATCCTGCAAATGGACCCACGGAATTGTCGCTGGAGACAAATGTGCACATTAAAAATCACTGGAGACACCCGAGCATGATTAAGACACCGCTTCAAGTTTTGCATTCATGCTTGTGCTGCACAGTGGAAGCATCTTCTGCCTTTTGAGCATTCTCATGTCTGTCTGAGTGTGATAAGAGTGCGTTTAAATTGTGCTGAGTTAGCACTTATCCTTCTGATCCTTTCATGTAGAGCAAAAAAAAAAAAGGAAGCTTCACTCACCTTGTTGCCGAGCAACATGATGACCACATCCTTCTGGGCATACTCGTGTATTTCCGTGAGCCAAGCCTTCAAAAGTACCAGAGATGGAGAGAAGCATGAGAGATGGAGAGAGAAGGAGAGAAAGAAGCGCATGAACTAAACACAACTGCTAAACTCAAAGTGTGCATTCTCCCCTTCCTGTCTTCTGTAATAATATCCCCATCATCCAATCAATCATGGCGCGACTGAGTCACTCTCATCCTTGAACACTTTTATTGCTTTTCATCACCGAAACACTGGGAACTGAGCGAGCGGTGCGAACGAGCGGGCGAACGAGCGAGCGATATCATCGCGTCGTTTCCAAAGAGCGCTGTGAGAAAACGTGGCAGGCCCTCGAAGTACTTTGCATGTAAATAGAAAGAGTGGAGCGTTAAGCTTGAGAGGGTTTAGAAGCAGGAAGTGAGATGAAGACAGAGCAGGGAGAGAGAGAGAGAGAGAGAGGTAATATGAGACAGTCTTACCCTGGTGTTGTCAAATGACGTCTTGCTGGTGATATCATAGAGCAGGAGTAGGGCTGTAGAAAGAGACACACGTTATTATTAAATTGCTGCACACTGTCTTATGTAACACACATGGACACCTACACACCATTTCTTTGCACACTAATAAAAATAAACACACATCTCGGCCAGGTTGCTGCCTTACCCACATCCTGAACTGCCCCGACCGCCACCCACACACACACACACACATGCACAACACACAAATAACGAGGGATTGCAATAGAAAAAGCAGAGGTTACCCTGGGCGTCTCTGTAGTAGGCGTGTGTTACACTGCGGAATCTCTCCTGGCCGGCTGTATCCCAGATCTGCATGAAAAACCACACGATGACACACCGGCTCACGTGGGAAAACTGGACGGATAACGATTAGAGAGACGACTGAGATGCAGCCACAACATATTTACTTAGAAATGGAAATTTTGCTGCTGATGATATAGAGCAAACTGTTAATTCCTGATCTACATTAGCTTTTATCCTCTTGTTTTGTGCGAGTGAACAGAAGCGACTGGAAATCTCCCCTGAGCTTTAGATCGATCAATCAATCAGCTGGAACCTTTTCGTTCCTTGGAAAACAAAGTGCAGAGGACTCACAGTTCCAGGTAGTTTTGGTCGAAACGCGGCTACAGACTCACGGTGGTAGAATCTTTTTCGGAATTAATCACAATATTTCCTCAAGTGCCAGATTTGAGGGAAGAGACGGAAGTGGAGTAATGTAAATTGGGCACCGTCCACCCAGTGGTGAGGGAACGGGTTTGGAGGTTTTGTGGGTTTGCACCTTGCATTAACAGCATGTTGGAGATTATTACGCAAAGTAATAATCTGAAACTTTGACTGGATTCTTACTGAAAGCATTATAAACTCCCAGATGAGTTTAGATTGCCACACAGAACAGATGGTTGGGCTGAAACTGGTGAATCTGGTGCAAAGCTGCATGCTCTTACCTGGAGTTTGACTTTGAGGTTGTCGACATCCACCACTTTATTCTACAGAAACGAGAAGAGTGAGGCCGTGAGCGACTGATAAATCACCACATGCATAACTGCACAGGAACGAATGACGCACATCACAGACGAGTACAACAACACTCTGAGACTCAGCGTGTGGCAAAAGAAACAAGATGACTGAAATTTGCTTTGAATGCTGGCAGAGAATGTAATTTACAACACCCACGTAACAACAAGGTCCTGGGATTAGACTTAATTACAGCACAGTGAGAAAGAAGACTGGCAGCATAACAACGGACGCCCCCGTTAATTTCCTTCAGTCCCGGAATGGTGCCCTCTGATTTCCTGTAAAGCTAAGATTGGCCTTAAATTGTTTAGAAATGCCAGATAAAAAAAGACTAAGTGTGGGGAAGGTTTAACAGAACAACATCCAGAGGGAATTAAGAGTGAAGTGGAAATAAAGGTTAAGACAACACGCAGTGTGTAACCATGCAGGCTCATTCATTCAGATAGAAAAATACAGGTTCTTCCAGGCTCTCTATCATGGGGAGTAATCACAATCACGGCTGCATTCTCACAAAAAAACAACCTGAAGAGAGAGGCCGAGAGGAAGGAAGTGCATCGACGACATGCAGCACTTCCTGGATCTCTTCATAACAAGTCACCACAACCAGCTCCTGCCCCTCCTGTGAATAAGCAGCCACACACAACTACCAGAAAAATGCACGGGGACAAAAGAACCCTCGGTGAACGTGTGCAAAGCCGCCACTGGTGAGCCCCAGCCGCCACCAGCTGAATCCTTTGCCTTTTGCAGAATGGACATGGTTCAACCTCTGCATTAGTTGCCATGGGTTTCCATTTTTTTCTCCCCGTCCAATTATGACGTGAGAGGAGCCTGCATGCTGAGTAACGAGGAAGCGTGCCGAAAATAGAGCGGCCATGAAGCAGGCTGCCACAACAGCAGCGTCTGTGTGCGGAGGACAACCTCAGCCCATTGACTCCGATGCTTCTCTCTCAGATCCCTGCCATCGCTGAGCAGCTTCAGACCCCGTTCACACTCAAGGAGGTAAACAAAAAGGTACCCCCCCCCCCCCCCCCCAAACACACACACACACACACCGGGAGCCACTCTTCTGAGCAAATACACATTTAATCCGGCACAATCCATCAAATGAATGCAGGTGTAAATCAATCACCTCCTCTTTTTAATGCATCTCATGAGCAGACACTAAGTGTACAGGTACTGCTGCTTTGCTTGAATGAGTGTGGGGAGGGGGAATGAAATGTCAGACCTCCACTTAGCTGCCTTGTGTCTGTGTCATCCTCCTAAATTGACAAATGAGTTCAGCCAATGCAACCAAAATGTCCTCTTCAAACCAATTGACCTGCTGTTAATGGGAGTGCTTTGCCCTGATTGGAGGGAAATGTTTCCCCACTGGAGAAAGATTTATTGTAGAAATTGGCTCCACATTCAGCAGCAGTGTCATGTGTGTGGGTGCATGAGGTGAGTGTGTGTGAGTGTGTGTGTGTGTGTGTGTGTGTAGGTAAGAGTGTGTCTGTCAGCTGTGTGACTCCTCCACGTTCTTGTCGAGCTGCAGCCAATCTTTCCAGGAGACGGGGACGTGGGCAGGCATCTGCCAAGACATTTATGAAGCTGTCCACAGCGCTCGCAGCACAAGCGGCCTGTGAACCCGACGGCTTGGTGGGAGGATTCGAACATTTGGTGCTATCGTCACCCCGGTGATGAAGTGTTCAGTCTGGACGTGAGGTGATAATTGGTCTGATGTCACTCAAACCAGTGGACCCCCTGTTGCTTTGTAAATACCAGTAGGTTCGGTACTTTCTCGTATGAGCGGAACAAGAATATGAAAATGCAAAAGTTGACACTGTAATAATGAACAATGTTATGAGTCATTGTGTGAGTTTGTGGGACTGCTGTGCAGCCGCTCTCTCACCCTAAAGTCTATTCCAACGGTGGCTATAAAGTTGCCTCCGAGAAATGCCCCGTCTTTAAAGCGCACCAAGATGCACGTCTTCCCCACGGCCGAGTCTCCGAGCATCATCACCTAGAGCAGAGCCGCCACCGGAGAGAGGGACAACAGGTTACAGCGGGATGACAACAACATGACTGAACATAACTGTACATGGTGGCAGAATAGAAATCATAGTTCCTGAGAACAGGAGGAGGAGGAGATTGAAGCTTCAGGGGAAGTGTTGCATGAATGATTTCGCAATTTAATATTTCACAACTGGATCAGTTGCAAAACATCTGACTTTGGTTAATGTGTGCGGCTCATTACTGCTGATCCAGTACAGATGGTGTTGTGATCCACTGTTGACTGAGCTGCCACCAACATGTGACACGCCACCAGTTGACTGGAAAGGGGGGGGGTTGTTGCAGCCAACTCTGTAATTGTGCTCTCAACAATTATCTTTCTCAGCTGAGCATCCTCCTCCAAAACTAATCGATACAATTACAGCCATCCACCCCCGAGGCAGTGAGTGGTTTAAACCTGGTCCCTCTCACAGTGAATCAAGAGCAGCACCACACAATCAAACTGGAATTGCAACTTCTCCCTTTTTTGTCTGTGTGCCTTTATGGAACAATCGAAGGTGTGTGTGTGTGTGTGTGTGTGTGTGTGTGTGTGTGTGTGTGTGGCTTTTTATTGATATCTCATGGGAGGATTTAACAAAGGAGCAACAAGTACCTACACCCTGAGCAAATATTTGCATCAGAGAGGGCGGACAAAGCCACCTCCAGAGATTTACAGGCTCAGGGAGACTTCTCAGAGACACGTATCACATTAAACCTGCAGGTGGATGGAGCACAGGGGGGGGGGGGAAGCATGACTAATGGCTAATCAGCTGATAGTTGCTGCTTTTTTTTTGGCACTTAAGATTATCTGAGCAATCATGTGAGCACATTATCCAGATGTGAGGAATTATTCATGCAGCTGCTGCAGGTGCACCCACTAAACCCCCCCCACTGTCACACACACTAAATCCAAAATGCCTAAATCAACACACACATTACAGCAAAAAGACGGAAATACACACCTTGAAGGCAATGTCATAATACTCGTTAACAGAGGCGCATCTCTCCAGCACATATTTGGACGTCCCGTTTTTGCTCTGCTTGTCCGTCAACGATGTCTTCCTCGTGGACATCGCAATCTCCCCAAAGAAAAAGAAAAAGAAAAAGTGTGCGGGGCTGCGCGGAGCCAAAGCACAGCTGTAAATCTCCAGAGATGTGTCCAAGAAAGACGCGCACGCCGGTGTGTGTGTGTGTGTGTGTGTGTGTGTGTGAGGGGTGGGGGGGGTAGGGGGGGTTCAGTCTCCGCCAGCTTCCAGCCCCGCCGCTGCTGGCATTCTGCGCGTGGCTGCAAAACGAATAAGACGAGAAAACAAACACACCTCAACGTGGCACCGTCCTCAAAATAAACCCCAAAAACAAGACGGAAGCGTTGATCGAAAGTTGATCAACACTCAGAGGAACGCGTCTGAGCGTCTGAGCGTCGACACGCAGCAGCAGCAGCTCTCAGGAGCAGAGCTGGTGACACACAGGCGGAAACATCTCTGAGATTTGTGCCGCGCAGATCCTGGCGTGGGCAGAGGATGAGCGGAGACTGTGAGAGGACACACTCCAGCATCACTTGTTATTCCCTAATGAGTGACAACAACCTGTCAGTCAGGCTGCAGGCACTGAGAGGAGAGGGGCGGGGAGGTGGGGGGCTGACTCATCCGCCACAGGTGGTGGTGCTGGATGAGCCTCGGAGGGGTCAGAGCAAAGGGCAGCGAGTCACACAGGCTCCACCTGACCTGGTGCTTTTACAAATGATCCATATTCATGTGCGTAAAAAGAGAGAGTTGAGCATCCGCGTCTTTGTGCCAACCTGATCTCCCCTTCCCCCCAGGCGGAAGAATATACCATGAAAGGGCAGAGATTAAAAAATTAGCTCCTTTGCTTTTACTATTCTTGTATTTTTTTTTTTTCTGATTTCATGATGTAAATCATGACAATAGCATACGATCCTACAGGTCTTAGAAAAAATCCTTACATTTAATTAGCATGTGCAACATTTCCAAAATGGTTTCAGACTCAAAGGCTCTTTGTTCCTGCAGCGTTTGTCTCCCCCTTGTGTCTGAATCAAGAGGAGGAGCTGTCTCCCTGTCTCCTCTCTCCTCTCTCCTCTGTCCTCTGTCCTCTGTCCTCTGTCCTTTCTGGGGCCTGTACCAACACAAGGCCAGGACCAGGGGCCAGCCATGTTATATAAGTAACGTGCAACCTCTAGTCCAGAACATATGACCTCATCAGTGTGTGACACAGGCGGCTGCAGGCCACATCCCCCCCCCCCCGCTGACAAAAACCCAGCGATAAAACATTTATTTGTGCTGAACGCTTGACTGGTTAGATTTCGGGTCACGTGGAAGTTGGAGAGACGGGAGATGCACAACAAGGTGAGTCAATTTAACACATCAGATAATATCAAGTGAAGCTTCAGTCACTAACGCACACCAGGCAGACTCTGCATATGCCCCCCCCCGTCTGCCCTGTACTCACTGCTTCATTACTCATGGCGGAGGTGAACATTTTATTCCAACTCTGAATTCCAATGTGTGCATTTGTGCTTCTTAACGTTAATCATCCGTGCCGAGCTCTGTCAAAGACGGAGGCAGGTGCAGACATTCCCAAAGTGGATTTCTTTCAGGTGCTGTCGTGCACGCTCCACTTTGGATCCAGCGTTCTCCTGCAGGGGATCTGAACCCTGAATCACACCCTACCAAACGAACCCGAGCTAATTCAAAATGGCAGAGCCGGTTTTTAAATACTTTCTTCCCAATTTCCGGGCTCCTCCGTGCCGCTCAGATTGACGATGACGCAAAGCCGGAGTCGTCACCGATACAGCAGAAACCAAAATAATGCAGCAGAGGAGTCGTGCATCTTTGCTGTTTGTCTCTCCCCCCCCCCCTGCACATGTCATGGAGCTAAAAAAAAAATCAACCTTGTATTAAAACAGCTTTGTCTCAAACATCCAGCAGACATTCATTAGTACAGCTCTGTTCACAGTAATTTAATCATAGCAGTGGCAATCATTAAATATAATAATGTGTATATCAAGCCCCCTCCACACACACACACACACACACAAACACACAAACAAGCACACACTGAGTGTTGAGGATTGTAATGAATGCAGTGACAAGATGCACCAACCCACACTGGAGAACACAACTGATTCATGCTGCACTTCATTGACTCACTGATGGAGTCCAAACCCCTCCACAGCCACAGAGCCAGAGAGGATCTGCCCCGCTGTTACATGTCACGACTTCAGTGACGTGTCCTTCCTCATCACTCGGGTGAGGTCAGCAACCTGGAGAAGTGGTGGAGGGAATGAAGGAAGGAAAGGAAACGTGCGGGGGGGGGGGGGGGGGATGTGTGGAGGACACTCACTGTGAAGCCGATGCCCACGGTGGCAGTGAAGGAGCCTGGGAGGAAGTTGCCCTGGTCGTACTGAACCAGCAGTGAGGTCTTTCCCACTCCGCTGTCTCCCACCAGGATCGTCTGCAGAGAGAGTCACAGAAAGGTGAGCTGCATTCACCTGACAGCCATAAAGAGTATATAAACTACTAATACTGACTTTTTTTATTCAACATTTCTACACAGCTAGTCCTAGTTTTATAAAAAATCCATTGCATTTATTTCAGGTTCTTAATCTTTTGGACTTCTTGACACTTTTTTAATATCATCACTTTCACTTGAGACATTACTTCTTTGAACTTCTCAGGTTTCATTTAAATAACTTTGAGACAAATGGAGGTAAAACTCAGATTCCACAAAAAGCATTAGAGACAAATATATAAACATTTCTGTGACAGTTTTTTCTTATTATTTTTCTCTTATCAAAAGATGAATCTAGTGAGACTTTATTCTGGAGTCGCTACACCTGGTTTTGTTCATCTCTACTTCTACCTTTTTTATAAAATACTCACGCATCAGCTGGTAATACCTGCATTTTTCTTCTTAAATGCATAACCTGTATTTATTCTGAAACATATTTCACGTTGTTTTATCTCTAATATTAATCAAACCCCACTTGCACAGCTATAAAAACAGTGGCGCCCCCTGTGAGAACCATCAGGTCCCAGTGGGGATCGGCCGTTGTGACACCACAGTGCTGGATGCAGGACTCAATCGCCCTGGTTATTGTCTCATTGGGAGCTGGTGGTCCAGCCTGGAGCTTCCTGGCAGCAGATGCTTGCCTCTTTTATTGAAATTTATCACCCACCCTCCTCCTCCTCCTCCTCCTCCTCCAGCAGGCCAGCCCCGCTGTTTGCCTCTTATCTGCAGTTTCAAAGTGCCCACATACGGTGCAAGCTCCACAGCACACAGCGCCCTGAAACCCACAATACTGTCACTGCTAATCACTGACATCCACGAGTTCTGCACATTGGACTTTGCTCTTCCGTTGATGACAGTTTAAGTCATTGAACGAGACGGAAATCAGACGCTTTAAAGTGGATGTTTGCAGAACTGGCAGAAAACTTAAAAGGCTGCACAAAGCAACCATTTCAGAAAAAGCTTCAGAAATCCAGTTAATTTAGACGGCAGCCTTTTTAAACAAAGTGTGCAGGGTATAAATAATGTTTGCATGGGATTCTTTTGTTTTATTTTGTTTTTTCTGCTACAGACGTTCGTGTGAGTCAAGCAAAAAGCAAAAAAAACTCAGATACAAATAATGCAGACCAGAGGCGAGCGGCGCTGTGGATGACTCACTGAGCGAGGGGGGGGGGGAACTTGTTCAGTGTTAAGCTGTGTAATCAACATATTACTATTTCATGCCTCCTTCATAAATTTTAGATGTTGGCATGTCAAGGTGCTCTCAGGACTAAAGCGGTTGGAGCAGAGAGCAGCCTTGAGGGGGGAGTTTATCTCCAGGAAGCTCACAGAGACCTGTGACAGTGTGTATGTGTGTGTGTGTGTGTTGGGGGGGTTAATGTGGCTGACAGTGACAGTGATGCTGAGAGTGTCTCCATGGCAACACGAGATTCCTCTTGTTGTTGTTGTTTGGGTTCATCACACGTCCCAGAGATCCGTCATGATGAGACGGTCACCAAGAAACTGCAGAGACGAAAACCCATGTTCAGTAAATCCCTTTGTTATCTCCACTTCATATCGTTCTAGGGGCCGCAGGGGCGCTGGAGCCAATCACAGATGACATCGGGCAAGGGGGGGGGGGGGGGGGGGGGACATGGCCAGGTTGCTGATGAGCTGACCCTCAGAGATGAACAGTCATTCACACTGGATCCTCAACTTTACATCGATGGACTGTGGGGAGAAGCCGGATTGGCCGGTCGTCGAGGTTGAAACCCAGAACCATCTTGTTTTTTTTTACTATTATTTAATGAAAACAATATTTCTTCAGATGTTTGTATTTGCCATGTCCTCACTGTTCACTGTAAATAACGATGGCCGACATTACAGGTCCTCAGAAGTGAAGCCGAAGTTTCTCCATCGTCAAAAAGTGACAATTGCACGTTCAAATAAATATTTTTTCAAAGGATAGTTTGTCATCTTAGTTATTGCTTATCACACTGATGCATGTTACAGAGTGAAAGGACATGATTGACAGCTGAGACGGACTGTGGCTCCAAATGACGTCATCCGTGCAAGATGGCCTGTAACGTTCTGTCATTTTAGTTTGTTGATTTCAGTCTGTGTTTTCTGTTTCCTGTTTTATTTTGTAGTCACTGCTCCTTTTGCGTTGTGTCTGTCCTAACTTCCTGTTGTTGATTGTCATCCCCAGTCCTCATGTGTTTCACCTGGGTTTAATTGCCCCTGCCTTCTCTGTGTATTTAAGCCTCTGTGTTTCCTTTGTCCTCTGTCGGATTGTTTGTTCTTACTGGTTGTTCTTGTCGCTCCATGGTGGTGTTCTGTCCTGCCATGTTCTCCTGAGCCTCGTGTAAGCTTCCTCTGTGCTTCTGTTTAGTTAGAGTTTAGTTTAGTTTGTTCTTTTTACATTAAATACGCTTTTGTTAAACATCTCTGCTCCTGGGTCCATCTCCTTCTCCACATCATGTATAAAGGATATTTTGGCTTCATTCTGGACAGTGAAAGGAAGTGGAGATGTGTTGACCTTCTTCATTTACAGTCTCGAGTCCACACACACTAATGCATTGATCCCACTGTGTTTCAAACATCTAATCATTGAAGAAGCCGGTGTTGTTTCCTTTCTTCATCCTAATAGACACCGAAAATACAGAAATAAGGTGTCATCTTGTCAATTTAGGAGACAGTTTTGAATTCCAATGCCTTAACACAAAGCCCTCATATTAATAACATAACTTAAAATAAGGGGATTATAGCAGAATTTTTAAAAAACACATCCGCTTAATGCTAACACAATAAAGTGCAGCTCTGAAAAGAATACACACATATTTCTATTTTTATAGTTTCTCATAAAAGCGCTTGAAAGTTTAATGGATGTTTAAATAACTGAGGACAATTTGGCCCATTTTAGCCTTCGAGAGGCTGCAGCCGTCTCTGCCCAGTTCGCTTTGGACTTTCTGGCAGGAAGTGAAACTTGGCAGAAACAACAAATATAACCACGAGTTTAATTGCTGAGGAAGCAGGAGCCTGTTCTGGGCTCATTTAAAAAGTACTGAACTGTTGAGTTTTTTTTTTAAAGGGTCTTGAAGTTCTTGAAGGGATCATAAGAGATGAGAACACTGAGTCTGTAGAAGGAAGATCTTATTCGGTCGTTCATAGAGTGAATTATTAAAACCATCATCATAAACTTTAGTAAATACATTTTCCCGGTTACAGATCCAGTGTCTGGATAGGAAGATAGTTCTCATCAAAAGTAGTGCAAAAAAGAATTACCTTATGCGTGAGATCTTCATTGTAAGGGAAGGTTGTGGGCGTGTGTCCGTCCTCTGTGTCCGTGTCCACAGCAGATGATCCATAGGCGCTGTCCGAGGAAGCCATCCCCAGCTCCTCCTGCCACGCTGCCACGCTGGTGTCATCCATCTCGCTGATTCTACTCAGGGCCGGCTCCTGGTAAAGGGGACATAGGAGGTTGCCTAGGGCGCAAAATGCCGAGAGGGCGGCACAAGAGACTTATTTATCATGACGTGACACATGCAATGTAAAACAATACAGTAACGTCACATCATCATCCTCTAACCCCGGGACGCACCAGAGGTAGAAGCGCTGGGAAAAGCGGTCCGCCTCCTTTCCTCGCCCATGTTAAATACTTGGGCTGTTCACACCGGGTGCGTAGTGCCGGGAAGAACCGGGAAGCGCCGCGGCTACACACACACACACAAGCACATAATCTCCTGTGCAGGGGCTGCGGCTACAGGCTTGCGTAGCTCAGTCACCTGTGCAGACCAGCATCATTTACCCCTGGGCCACAGGGATGAGCCAGCCCCACGCCACTACGCGACCATGGGTGGAACCAGGACACCAGTGGACACAGGAGCTGGGTCCGAACTCATAACTGATTTGGATTAGGGCGAAACAACTGTTGCACCAGTTGTGTCACTAACATTTCAAAAAGAGAGATTCGCCATCTCGACTGTATTCAGGGAATCTTTTCAAATGGAACCGCGCTGTTTGACTCATTACGGTAAAACCAGCTTTGGAACTTAACTTTCACAATTCGATCTTCAAACCAGGGCCGGGTCTAGGCAGGGGCAAGAGGGGGCCTGGCCCCCTCAAATAAATGTTGTGCCCCCTCAAACTAAATAGGGTTAGGGTTAGGCACAATGCCCCCTCAAGATTTGTGGCTGCCCCCTCATACATGCCTGTCTAGACCCGGCCCTGCTTCAAACACATTTCACGCAGTCTTTTAAGGTTGTTTTTTAGTTTGTGTTATTTTTATTCATTTATCATCAAACACTTTTCAAAAGCACAACTGAATGCAACACTGTCTCGTCTTCCTGGGTATAACGGTGCATATTTTCAAATGATAGCAGTCTTATAAAGTAGTTCAGTTTACAGTTATTAAACTGAGCATAATTCTACCTCTCCTTAAAATATACACTCTCTCACTCTGTTAGTTTACTACAATTCAAACTCTTTCCACTTTAAAATAGGGAAATTACACTTCACTCTAACGCTCTGCAGCATTCATGAGATATCCTTCACCAGAAATCTTTTAATCTGATTCAAAGTGATGGACTGAGAGAGGGATAAAAATGTCACACTATTTTATTTATTAGGGTCCGAGCATTGACAGACAGTGAGGCCCTATTGAAATTGTAATTATTATTATTATAATTTTGCAGGCAAATTAATTTAATTTAATTCAATTTTTTTTTTAAATTAAATTAAATTAAATTAAAAAAAAAAAAAAAAAACTGCGCGCGCACATCCTGCGCAGAAGCCTACTGCGCACATCTGCACAGAAGACCAGTGCGCACATCTTGCGCAGAAGCCTAGTGCGCAGGAATTGCGCACGCAGTTTTTTTTTTTTTTTTTATTAATTTAATTTAATTTTCCTTTATTTCTGTTTTTATATTTAATTAATTTAATTTATTAAATTAAATCCTGCCAATTTTAAGAGTTCATTTTATTGCCGGCAAGAAGATGGGAAGGGGACCCTCACTCTACCGACTAGGCCATACCGCCTGCTGGTTTTTGCGAGGAACTAAGTACTATAAGAAGATGGACATATTATCGTGTTTGTGTTTGTCTATATTTGACAGCCTTACTTAGAAGTTACTTTCTATATTTGGGGATTTTAGAAACTGTATGATTTAACATGCTTTAAAAACCTATTGTTAGAGAATAACCCAGTAGTTTCCAACCTTCTTCGTCTTCTGACGCCTTACAAGAATCACAGTCTGCTGCAGCTTCTTTCCATGTGATGTCCTGAGGCTGCCCCCTGCTGGCTGCTGGGTTCCTCTGCTGCTCCTGCTTGGTTTGTGCAGCTTGTGATTAACTAAAGTTGTCCATAAAAGAAAATCTTTATTATCCTTCAAGGGCAATTTGATGTACAACCAGCAACCAGTGCATGACAAAAATAAACCAATATATACAATGTAAATAAAACACAATATAAAAACCGTATAGACTAAGTAGCAGGGGGAAATGAGCTTTTAATAAATGAATTGATAAGTCGACTAACAGTAAATTCCCTGTCAACTATTTAGATATTCTAGAAACATTTCATTCTACTTTTAATTTCCAGTATGTGTAGTGTCCATGAATTAAACATGGACACTACAGGGGTATATCAGGCACTCCATGCCCAACATACTATATTGCAATCTTTCTGCAGCACAAACCTGAGAAACAAGAATACATAACACATCAGTATAATTACTTAGGTTTCCATGGCTGTGACCGAACAGCTGCACTCCAGCTGTTTTCCTGCTTTGCTAATGAAAGAATACTGCATAGTCACATGCAGTATGCGTTGAGAGCACAGCATCCTGGTTTAAATGTTACAATCAACACATCTCCATAGGTACTCTGTGTGCAACGAGCATACTGTGTCAGGGTGAAAATTGAAATGAATTACACTACATACAGTACAAGCGACACAAAAGTTTTGTACTAACAGGAGAAAACCCCCTTCAATAGTCGTACACAACACAATATGGATGATGGGTACACAGTTGTAGCGATGGGGGATACTTGTGTATTCAAAACAAATGAGCTGTTAAAAGACCTACCTCGTACATAGCTAACCGTCAAGTAGATAAACTACAGGTCTATTAGAAGAATGTAGATAAACCATTAATATTAGAAGAAGAGAATTTCCTTCTCAAACAGAGAAACTGTCTCTGTTTACACCTTAATACTAATATAGCACTAAAAGCCAAAGCAAAGAATTAGATCATTTCAACATGCATCAGTAGACATTCCATTATCTGAAATAGTTTTAATAAAACATGCACTCCAAAGTGTAGGTGTGCTATGTTTTGAAAAACAGCATCGGATTCCTATGACTTGTCTGTGCACATGTATGAACTTTCTAGAGGCCAAGTATGAATACGAAATGTGAAAATGGATTTTTTAAAAAGAACTGTACTTAACAGTAACAGTATATTGTATAAAGGTGCATCATTGTCAGTTGTAAAGCCAGTTACAGTTTATAAGTAGGGTCGCATCGAAAAGTAATTTCATGTAAAAATTGAAAAAATTAATAAAATCAAAGTATTCACACAATGTGCTTCTGAGCCAATATCAGCAAACAGCTCCAGAAGGGTTTGAGGTACAATCAGATACTCTGAAGGGACATCAAATGGAAGGATAGTCCAAAGGGAGCGGAGAAACAACACATCAAGGCTGATTTCAGACTCTTTTTTTATATTTTTATTATATATTTTCATTGTTTTTTTATAGCTTACAATTTTGTCTGCCTGTGTGTGCATCTGTATACAGTCCAAATGTTCTTGGGGATGCATGACAGTTTGCGTGTGTATGTTGGGGGGGGGGGGCGCCAATTTGAAATCTCGCCTAGGGCGCCAACATTGCCAGGGCCGGCCCTGATTCTACCTGTCGGACGTCTGGACTTTCTGGAGAGGTGAAGGTTAAAACATCCCTCTTCCTCCTGCTCTTATACAGTTGGTGGGGTTTTTTCCCAGCCCGTCACTAATCGCCTGTTTATGTCCTCAACAAAAGTGATATGCAGTCCTGACTTATTATTTATATGAAAGAGTTCCGGTAGGAGACCACCGCTGAGTGGAAGCTTACAGTATTTATGAAGGGGAAAACATGTTGAGCATTTTAAACAAGGGAAGCAACATAAACATGTCCAACCTCCTGCTTTTAAGTAGAAATCAAACAGAAAACAAACACGTAAACAGGAGACATTAAACTCACACGACCAAAAAACCTTCATATAAATGTTGTTTTTATTGAGTCATCAGTCAGGACGTCTAACTTATGAGCTTGTCCAGAGGCGTACAGCGACAAAGTTCCTACTCAGATAAAAGCCACGGCGCCAACCGTGACTCACCAGCCGCCGGAGCTCTGCTCTTCATCACAGCAGCACGGATGAAAACCTCAACATCCTCCTCCTCCTCCTCCAAACAGAGAAATTAATAAAAATGTCACTGAACACATGGACCGTCAAATACATCAAAAGTAGTCAGCAGTTTTTAATGGTTTAACAGACGCTTTTCTCTCAAAATGTGTAGAAAAATAAAATCTGCCCAGCCGATGACTCGTCTCTCGCTCGTCTCAACAGACCTGGGGTGTCACCGAAGCAGCTGTCCTGTGCAAGGTAAACAAGGTCACTTGAAAACTCATATGGTGGCCAACTACCACTAATGCACACTAAGACACAGACAGGGGGCTTCACTATCCTCTGGAAAGGCGTTCATTGCACATCTCTGGAAACTACTCTCCCGTATAAACCATTCGTCTTCTCGGCTAAGTAAAGGCAGCTTAGATTCTCTTGATCACAATAAAAAAAAAAACATACAGTGTACCGTTTACCATCGTTTGATTGGAGGACTTAAAAAGTTGAAATGAAACGCACCTTTAGAAATGAAATGGGAATGAAGAACCAGTGAGGTAAACAGAGCACACCAGGGACAATACTGCATTTTTAAACTGATATAACGGAGGTAAAACCGGTTATGACATGCTGGGAAACACAAAGCAGGCGGTAGCTGTGTATGTAGTGTGTAAACTTGAGGTTGGTTATAAATATTCTCATTTGATTTAACTCTCAGAAAGAAAAAAGTATTTCCCAAAATGTCCAACGTTTCCTACTTTTCAGCTTCATCTCTCCTCCCTTCACTAAACTGACTTTGATTTGGTAAAAAAAACAAATTGTATTTAAGCTGCAACATAGGGATATTTAAAATGAATGGTTAATATGCAGTTATTTTCACAATTTACTGATAAATCATTGGTTAAAGTCTGAGATGACTGAGATTATTCTGTCCAAGCAAATATCAAATCTACAGTGATGCAAGATTCTCACATTGAACTGGTAAATGTAGTTTTTTTCTAATACAGAGATAAACTGATCAATCAATAGAATAATCGACGACTCGTTGCAGCTCTAAATGACCTCAGACGATTTGAGCATTGTCACATCATTAAACTGAACAATCTCAACTCAGAATCTACTTCCTCTTTTGTTTTGAAGAATTGGACCAAACCACACATCTGTATCACATCTTCTCAGTGATTGCTTTAACTTTATCTGAGGGTGATTTCTGAATGCAGCTACACTATCTGCAGCTGCAGCCGTCGAGGCACTTGCTTTGACCACGAGAACAACGCAGAGTGGCTTTTCTTTTTTTTCCAACTATGGAAAACACCTAAACACTTGACCAGTCATTTCTGGGAACTAACAAAAGTTAAACACATGGAAAATGACACGTTTCAAAAATCATACGTCACAGTAAACAGAACTAAAAATAAAAAAAGAAGACTTGAAACCTAAGGAACCCGCTCTCTGTCTGTTCCCTTACTTTTCCTAACCCCAGTGACAGTCATGTAGTTACGGATGTGTCTGTGCAACAGGACGTCGTGTGTGATTGGAACAGGTGACGTGACCGTGACTTTATAAACGTCTGCTCCTCGCACTGTGACCGTGTGACCTCTGTGTAACGCCATAGTCTTACAGTAAAGTGCACTTCATCTGTCTGCTCCACATGCTGACACGGTAATGCTTCAAAACAAGCACGTTAATATGATTCAGAGGTTTTCTGCTCTCCCTTGAAATGAAGATCGAGGCGCGGCGAGGAGCACAGAGTCGAGTTTTAACAACCGCTTCCTGGTTCTTTCACCTGTGTGCAACAACACATCTGGCATCCATGCAACCGTTCAGCAAACAATGACCCAAGTCTTCGCTTGCGATCTTCTATGTGCAAATATCCAGCAGTCACATCCTCCGACTTCTCTAAGAAAGTCCCGACTCCTCAGTGCAGAAAGTTTTTCTCTTGTGTATGTGCCCCGGAGCTCTGAGCCGACCTCGGGGGCACAATCCGGCTCACACAGGTTCTCCTGGATCTCCCTAGTGTAGATCCAGCTCTCCCTCTTTCTTCCTGTGTACGTGTTACAGTCTACATTCTCTCCCATCTTGGGGCTACCTGATACGCCCGTCACTTTTGACAGGGCCCAGTTCCGACTTGGGGTCCGGGGACAGAGAGCTCCAGGAGGTTTTGGAGCAAGGTCCCAGTGCTGGGCAGGAGGAAGTCTGTGTGGTGCACAGGTTGCCCATAACCCAGAAGGTCCTCACACCACTGTCCAGCCACTCTTCAAGGGGCAGACCCACGAGCTGGGCTTTACGCTGGGCCTCCCGCATGGCAGGCTCCTGGGGGGGCAGCTTCAGCATGGAGCTCAGCTGCTGGAAACTCTGCTCCAGGTACATGTTCCCAGGAGGACCTGCATGGAGCCAGCTGTCCTCTTCTGGACGCAGACAAAGAGAAAATGAAAGAGGGGAAATCCATCACATCCTTTATCACATATATCTCATATTAATGAATACTGTAGTAAAAGCCTGAATAATTCATGAACAAGAATATGGTAATATGTTCATTAATGCCTGGTGTCTTTATTAGATATTGTAGAATGTTCTGACAGACACATTGTATAATTAGATTTTAAGAAAATAAGAAAAAGACGGACGATTCTGAGCGTTATCCTCAAACCCACCTTTGCGTAGTGGCTCCTTATCTTTGAAGGTTAGCGGCATGACAAGGAAGCGAACTTCTGCCACGCGCTCCCATTGCTTCAACACCCGCACCGTCCAGGTCCCGGGCCGCAGGGGGCGCTGCAGCGGCGGTTTGTACTGGGTGTACTCTGCGTCCACGTCCACTGTGATGTCGTACGACGACGCCACCACCAGCGCCGGGTCGAGCCACACGATGGTGGCCGTGAGGTTGGGACCACGCGCCCAATTCTGGACGGCCAGCGGCTCATCCAGAGGTCCGATCACCCCCCCGAAGTTACGGAAGATCCTCTCTTTGGGATCCCACTCTGTGCCGATCTGTCGGGGAGAAACAAAAGAGATTCAGTCAGTACAGTCCTGAAATAACTGTGTGTTATCTGGACCGATGAAGGGAAACAATGTCTCCTACATTTTGAACACTAGAGGACAAGGTAAATTAATGTGTTAGAAATCCTCCCTACATTAATCTTTAAACCTAATTAATCTTCAAAGTTCAGCTGTGGTCAGATCAAGCCCTGATCCTATCACCACAGTCTCTACACATCAGGGAGAGAATCTTTCCTCACAGCAGTTTCCTTAAGAGGCCTTCATCTTTAATGCTGAAGGATATATATGTTATCTTAAGAATAAGCATCTATCATAAGTCACGTAACAAGGGAAGAGCTTCTCCCCCAGAGGACACTTACTTCTATATTCTTCAGCCTTTCAAACTCTTTCAGGTTCTTCTCGAGAACGAACGAGGCCTGCGGCACCGCCCACATCTCCAGCGTCTCCCTGACCTTTGACCCCACAGCCTGGGCTTCCTGACGCACCACGTACCCTTGGAATCGGTCGTCATAGAAGTACAGGTGCACCGATAGAGGGTAGCCTACTGGTTCAAACCTAATGGGAGGGAATACACAAGCCATTAATAACAAATTAAAGTGATGTGTATTTAATAGAGGAATAGACTTAATATATCAGCCACAGTTTAAAGACACACTTCCTACCTGCAGGACTCCACATTGCTCTGAGCCGTGGCCAGATTCTTCAGACCCAGGCGAAAGAAAGACGTGTACGCAGTGAGAGCCACGTCCCTGAGAGAGCCGACGCTGTCCGACTGCTCGAACACGCTCTCCCAGTACGCCTTGATGGCGATGGTGCCCGGAGCGTACTGGCCGTAGAGGTGAGTGTCCAGGATGTCTATGGCCTCCTGGTTCACCGACGACTCAAATTTACGGGCAAAGAATGTGGGACGGGTCAGTTGCTGTTGAAGAGAAAGAGAGAAAGGCCAAAATGAACCAAACTGGTGGTAAAATAAACCTGTAAGAAAGTGCAACTTGAAGCCAGGAGATAAAACAGGCTGGAGTTCTGGTTCTGTGCTACACTCTGGCTCCCTCACCTGTATCCGGATGAGGTCTTGTGGTTTGAAATCATTGGGCGAGCAGCCACACCAGTCGACGATGTGCTTGTACTGGCATTTACAGCCGAGCTTACGATTCCAGTTGGTGACCCGCAGGTTGTTGTCCACCAGGCTGTCACACATGTGACTGTTCCCCAGCACCGTGTGGAAGAAAGACTGGGGAGAAAGTGCTGGGCTCAATGAAATATGTCTTCTGTGCAACACAACAAGGAGGGGGAAGATAAATGTGTCTAAACGGTTTCTAACGCACCTACTTCAGATTGCAAAAGGTCGTGCATGCATAGCATCGAACAATTGAACCGTGCAGTCAGATAAATGCTAATAAACCCTCCTCTCGTCTGGCATCTCTGCTGCACACTACGCCTCAAAAGCTTTAAATATTACATTATCTCTGCTAAATACAGGATATAAACAGACCACCTGAGGCCCACTTACCTCAGCGGGGAGCAGGGCGTAGGAATAGAACTGCTTCAGCCCTGTAACCAGGTCATCCTGGGAGTTGATGACATACTCCACAAAGCGGCGGGTGAGCGCAAACCAATCAGAGCCACCTGAGACCTCCAGGCCTTCTGGAATGCTGCGCTCCCCGAGGCGCCACATGTGGTTGTCACACTCGTGGAAGAGGCGGTCGAGGCCCTGCTTTTTAATGAACCTGGGAGACAGAGTAATGATACATGAATGATAAATGATCACATGAGTTTGCACAGATAGTCCATGAAAGGCTAAATGATTTATTTAATTTGCCGCTTTCTTGTATTATGAGTGTTTTAATGGATTTGTGTTGAAGCTATAGAGTCCTCACCGTGCATTCTCTCTCCCGTGGGACTTGAGGAAGTTCTTGTCTCTGTGCTGCGACAGGAAAGCCACCAGTTCATCATTGGTCCTGCAGGGGGGCGTGAAGGTGAGTGATAAAAGGAATAGAGGTTAGGTCGAGAGGACTCTTTGGAAATAAATAGCTTGAATGAGTGTGGTGCTGGTTGACAATATCAAAAGCTTTGAGGAAAAATAACAAAAAGCACCACAAAGTTTAAAGCCTCAGACAGAACTGATATGTTTTTGATTTGTCTTTGTTTTATTGAGGTTATCCGAATCTCCACTGTTACTGCATATGGCCGACCAACCTGGTGGGGAAGTCTGTGGCGCTGAGATTGACGAAAAAATCCCATTTCCAGTCCATCATGGAGAGCAGGTCCTGCATGCTGCGTAGGTAAGCCTTCAGGAGGCTGGCCCCCCCCCAGATGGTGATCATCCTCCAGGGCGTGGCCCGCACATTCGGGAACTGCTGGGCGATCTGCAGGACCTCGCGGTGCAAGTAGCCGGACCGCTGGAGGATTTCAAACAAACATTTCTGCATCACCAGTGTAATCCAGTTTTAGCTGTGTTACAGTTCTGCGGCTGCCACTGTGCCAGGACAACCACACAAAGCTGGCTCACGCTGAAAGAGAATCCGACCCGAGAGGAAGAAAAGTCACATGGTGCTTTCTACTGCGCAAAAAACAGAATAAGCCATTTTTTGCCTCTCGGTATGTTGACTGCCTTCTTAAAGTGGCTATAGCCGACAGCGAGACAGAAACAAATGAACTAAGCTTAGAGGACAGTCTGGAGGGAACTGCAGAGGAGGGATTAGACATCAGCAGGGAATAGAGGATGAGAGGGAGAAAGTCAAAGAGCTGACAGGTATCCGAGCTTTGAGCAGACGAATTAAAAGTGGTGAAAGATACCGTGAGCGGGTGTGACCATGTGTCTGAGGACTGCAGGAAAACAGAATCTGTGTGTTCGAAGTTCCTCATTTCAACTGAATCGGTTGGTTGATTATTTACCAGTCGATAAACCAACATGTTTCTGACCTAACTGAGCTACTAAAGGTTCTGAAGCATTGAATAAGCAGGTTAAGAGAAAGAGACGGAAATGAATTGCCAAATGTCTGTGACCTACTCTGACCTGTATCAAATAGAGAGAAAGGCTTTGGCAAGACTATGTGGGTGACCTGATTGTCTTCAGAAAGGAGGGCAGAGTGACAATGATCCTGAACTCACACTCCTCACTGGCAAACAGCAGGAAAGAGGGAAAGACGTGTGGATAGTGAAGTGAAGGCGAGCGATTCCAGTACACAACCTGTTTTTAGAGCCTCATCTCTCAAACGGGCTTTTGCCTCAGAGATGGATGAGGTCTGGCTGGCACCGTGTCGGAGATTGTGTCTGTGGTGTGACTGTCCTACTGACTCCTTATTCATCACTGCCTCCGGTGAGCCGCTCCACCGTCCCTTGGCAGCAGCACAGGTTGGACTCTGTCACCTTTCCGGCTGCACAGGTGCACTGACAGCAGGCGCCTGCACCTCTGCTGGCCGCGCTCCACACACCTGAGGTCCCGGCCTCGCCCATCAACACCCACATTATTGGTCTTAGGCCTTCCAACTGCACATGACAGCAGACCTTTCCTCCACTAAATCCAGCCCCTAAGAATAACCACTCTTCGCTCTATCCAGGCTAATCCCCTTTACCATACTGTGAGACCCGTGGGATAATTATAACCTTCAGAATGCAGGAAGACCTAACCAGTTAAAGCTTGCTGGTGAGCTCAGTGCAGCAGGAGCCAGGCAGGGAACCGATGTTCAGCTTTAGCACTGATAAACAATACAGTAAGTCCCAATCACCAGGACTGGGCAAATTGCAGAGACCGTAGAGTAGTGAATGAACTGGGATTACCTTGTCTACATGGATGTAGTAGTAGTGGTCACGGTGGTAAATGGCTTTGATGAGACGCTTGAGCTGCCGTACGGCTCGGCCGTGGACCATCAGAACAAAAGCCACCCTGATGGGGTTCTCCACTTTGGACAGGCTGTTGTCCAGCTCGCCAACGGCCTGAACCGGATTTAATATACCTGAACAGAGAGGAGGGAGGAGTTGAGGACTCAGGAGTTGTTGTTCAATGCTGTAAAACGGGTTTACGTCAGAAGTGGACAACATAAAAAAAAAAAAAAGGCATTAAAATATCGTCTTTGCTCCTTAATTCTTTCAGATTCCCTCAAACAAGCTTCCCACGCACACATGCTGCCAAGTGTGTTCACTGGAATGCACAACTCAGCCCGAGGCGTGGGCTCAGCGGTTCTATAATCGTGTAGTAAATGTACACACAAGTTCAGTGGATGGAAAATGAGGCGTGTGCAATGCAATAGGCTGCTTTTGATTCTAACTCACCTCATCAGAAATGTACATTTATGATCTCTAGGAGGATTTAGTTAATGAATCATTTCATTCATTTGAAAATAAATCACTAAATGAAAATTAGACCAATAAATGGTCAGAGTTCAGTGTGTAAACTACTTCATCATCATCATCACACCATCTGAGTTCACTTTAAAAGCTTCTCACCGATCTGGGGGCAGAACTGAGGAAGGGCGCTTGGCATGAGCAGACCGGCCTGATGCTGGCACACGATGTTGGCGATCTCCTGTCGGCACTGCTGGGAGCCAGCGCGATGGAGGGCGGAGAGGGCGTCCTTGCCTGTGATGTCACACTTAGGCACAAAGTCACTGCTGGGGGCTTGGTGTGCGCCGTCCACGCTGCCCGGCTCCCCTGGAATGACGGCGGCAGCAGCAGGTAGCTTAGCCGCCCCGTCCGTGCCTCCTCGGTTGTCGCTGAAGTTGCGGCTGCTTGACAGGTCAGGGGGGATGACACCATCCATTCCAGCGCCCGTCATCACCCGCTCCTGGGGAGACTTCTGCTTGATGCTGGGCTTCCCTCCTCGCCGGCTGGTTCCTCTCCTCAGCGCGCTGGCTGCCGTGCCCCCGGTCCTCTCCAGCCTGCCGCTCCATCTGCCCTTGTTCCTCCCTGACAGAGAGTTTTGTTTCTCCCAAAGTGCGGGGTCTCTCTTGGGGTCCTGGCTGTTGTGATCTGGCAACTTAGACCGTCGTGTTTTCTTCTGAGGAGAAAGAGAGAGGAGGAGAAGAAAGGCAGGACAGAGGGTGAGGGAGAGAGAAAAAGAGGGAGAGAGAGAGGCATTGAATAAAAATATTATTCTGTTTCCATCCCATAAGAACATCCTGAACAAACCCCACTGAGAAGAGGCGTTGATTCACAATCCAAGAATGACATAAGGTAAACAAAGACCTGCAAGGACACCACAGCAAACAGCCCCTGAGGGAAGGATGTGTTTACTTGGTTTGTTTTTTTCATCCCAATTTCTCTGATCTGAGCTATTTTTAGCTCAGCCTCCTCCTTTTTGTGAAGCTAATCTACAAAAAGCAGAGCTCCCAGACACACACACACACACACAGACACACACACACTAAAAGATGCATAATGAAACCAGCAAATCACTGCAGAAACCTCAACAAACCCATGTCTGTAACCTCTGGCAAAAAACTGCAAAGAAAGTGTAAACACAGGTTTGTGTGTTCACAAACCCTTCACACACACACAGGGAAACTGCATGAGTGTCAGTTGTTAAGGATGGCTACATAGAGAGTCCTTATCTGTGTGAGTGTGTGTAGTGGCAGAACAACACTAACAGTCCACATGGTTTTGTAGTGTTTTACAAGCGTAAGACACATTGAACTCTTAGCAATCTAAAATGTAGTTTTGGCTTTAAGATCCTAAGTCGAGGAAGTGTTTGTCATGGTTGTGGATCTTTGAAAAAATACACTATGTATCAGGCAAATCCAAGATAAGAGTTGAGCCGGAAAAATATTTGAACATGAATAAAAAGAAGAACTAATTAAATATACCTAATGTTACTTCTCCATTACTTCCACTGGTGTATTTCTGTGTCCTGAGTACAGAGTTTGTCTTCAAAGCGAGAGCACGGAGAGATTCAGTCTCACCGGAGCACAACTCACACCTCAAAAAACGGAAGGCAAAAAAAATTAAATAACAGGACGTTCAACATTTTTTAAATCTACAAACGTTATGCTTTGGCACAGCAGAATACTGGATTACACCAAAAGCCCTTCAGAGAGAAGGAAGAAGAGAGAGAAGCGAGTGGGATACAGCCCAGAGACGGTGGGAACAGAGGAGGGGGCTGGAACCAGATAGTGCACTGCCAATGAACCTGCTGCCAACTTATACAGCACGGTCAGCCACTGAATGCCAACTACACCCTGAAACCCCCATTACAGTGGGCACGGTAGAGCCCAGATACAGTGTAGTCTGGGGAGCTTCTTTCAGGGAGTTTACAAACCAAGATATTAGTTTTGTGAAACCTGACCTAAATCTTATGTAGACAAAAATACCTGCGTTACTTTACCTGGGGTGACGGATTAAGAGAAACACATTTAGATTTGGGCTAAAGAAACACACCTCTCTAGCCATGCAGTATATTCTAAACTGAGTTTTACCACAACAGACCAGACACAGAGCGTACCCTTCAATCTAAAATAATCAAAGTCCAACAGCACCTGAAAGTTACGTGAAGAAGGCAGCGTTTACAATCACACGTTATTGCAATGCAATGAGTGCATGTTAATAAATGTGTTTTCATATTTCTGCCTTCATCTGAATTCTAAGAATAAACCCATTTTTATGTGCATGTAAAATGGCTAGTTACTTAAACAACAAAGATAGTAAACAACATTAAGGATAAGACCGGTGTTTGCAGCAATGTCTATTCAAAATAATAATAATTCTGTTTTGATCTCCATTCCAAACTGAGTCATAAAGGGTAATATCTTTGAAATTTAATGCATTTTCCTTCCCATCAGCGGGACTTCTTCTTTCCTGGCTAACAGCTACACAGGTAATATGTGAACTATGTGTGAAGAACATCTCTCACGTTTGTCAGCTAACGTTGATAAAAAAAAAAACTTGATTTTTACACTGCTTTCATAAATGTTCTCACATAGAAGACAAGCGCACAGCGGGGGGGGGGGGGGGGGTGCTTTCCTTATCACCCTATTTCACAGCTTTTAATTAACACCATCATGTCAAAAAATGTATTGATTGATAAGAAAGCCGCGCTGCCTCTTTACTTTCCAATTAAAGTCGAGTGAAGCTGTATCAGCGTCGCCATCTGCTGAAGCGAGAGGCAGCAGCAGCAGCAGCAGCAGCAGCAGGCCGGCGTCTCTGCAGGAAAGTGTGGGAAAGCAGGGGATGATACAAGGATGACAGAGTTTTCATCTTCTCTCCACAAAATCCTTTCCCTCTTCCATACAGGGGCTTTATTTGACTGCGTGTTGAATTCACAGCAAGACACTGATTAGAGCAGATGAGAGCCAAAGCGGCACACAGAGGGAAACCAGCCACGCTCGCTCATGCTCTGTTCAGAGGTGAAATATTGATTATTCATTCTAAATATATATGACAACTGTCAAATATCCAAAGACCCTGTGCACTGCTATTTGCATAGACTTCTGCCGGCTCCATGTAACGCTGACATGCACATGAAGCAGCGGTGTCTGGATTCCCAAGTCTGAACTCACAGGAGAATGAATGAGACACGTTTTTTAACCATGAAACTAAATCAGAAAGAAAGAACCAGAACAATCTGTGCAGATTCTCTTTTTTTTGGCTCTTATGCAATGTCGCAAATCTTGATTTCTAAAAATGTCTCTGAAGCCCTATCTCAGCTACAGTTAACCACAAACCACTTTACACATTTTTCTGTATCTATGCCGAAACATGTTTAAACCTGCACCTGATGAAGCAGCAGAGAGCCCTAAAGGCTTGTAAAGCAAACAGGTGGTAACGGTTCAAATGAACACTACTTCTGCAAAAATGATGAAGAACATGTTGTAGTTCCTGTTTTGTCACAGTTCCACGTTCGAGTGTGGACAAAGGAAATTGATTTCTCCATCTGGTCTGTTGTAATTCATGTTAACGTATAGCGGCAAACTGTCAGGAACCTGTGAATTAACCTTTGACTTTGCTATAAGCTCACAGCTTTAAAGTTAAATGGTCCACAGCAAATCATTTCATTGCTCGACCCAAGGGACTGACAACAGACTCATGACCCTTCATTTCCCTCCTTTAAGGGTCAAACTCTCCCAAACTTCAGACACAGAACTGCAAACTATCCAGGACCTGAAGAGCTTTCTCAGGACTTTGTCTTTCACAGATGAAGAACAAAGGAGGAGGTTGTCCATGTCCGACACAATAGGAAAAAGGGTCTCTTAGGTTTTGCGTCTGTCACGTGTTAGAAAACGAATCAATGTGCCCACTCGCTCGTGGTAAATTCTCCGGACGTAATCCTGATTGTACGTGCTCATGGGCTCACTCTGACATCATCTGGAGGTTTTTTTCTTGGAGGTTTGAACTCCAGAGAATGTCGGGAACAAGTTGCACACACAGCTCCTCTGGATCAGGAGAAGATCTGAGCATGAGCTACTTTCAGAGCCGGGCCTGAAAGTAGCTCATGTTGAAAGGAATATACCAACTGATCACATCATGACAGGCAGCTCCCCGGCCCACTGCAGGCTGCAACTTGCATTCCTGTGGCTTTATCAGTACTAACACACACACACACACACACGCACGCACACACACACGCACACGCACACACACGCACACGCACACACACACCTGGGGCACTGTCTGTTTCCTCACCTCAGTGTGAGGAAATAGACAGTGCCCCAGGTATCCCCCCCCCCTCCAGGTGTGTAAAAGAGTCACAGAGTTAAGTTTCTCACAGAGGAGGCAACTCTCTCCTTAACTTTAACCTTCATCTCCCTCTCTGGGTGAGGAGGAGGAGGAGGAGGAGGAGGGTCTGATCAGAATACAGGGTACATGAGTAACAACACTGAATTATAACCATATGAAACAGAGCCTGGTTGTACTGGGACACTGACTCGCCAGTGGGTCTCACACAAAGTTGCATCACTTCATAGAGCTGCTCCTCTTCTTCCTCTTCATCTTCTTCATCTCCGTGTGAGTCCATCGCCACATTTCTTCGCACCACAGCGACTCCAAATGAAATGTAAACACCTCGGAGCAAAGCTGCTGCTGCTTAAACAAGCCACATACCAGAGAACCGGAGCTGTCAGAGCCGCTAATCCCGGTTGTTACCGTGAGGGTTTGATGCCGCGGCCACTGACAGGCAGACAGGACAGGGAGGGAGGGACAGACAGGACAGGGAGGGACAGACAGGGAGAGGGACAGACAGACAGGAGAGAGCAGGACAGCTCCGGTTGTAGTGAAATGTTTCACCATCCCCAGTAGCCTGCTAACGTAGCTAGCCTCGGTTAGCTTCTCCGAATCACAACACACGGATGAGCGGAGCTAAGCTAAGCGCTAGCGGCGACCCCAGCCGCAGCCGTGCCCCGGAAAAATAACCGGCGCTGCGGAGGGGCGGGGGGGGTTAGGACAGTCTCTCACCTCGGCCTCGCCCTCCTCCAGACTCCGCAGACTCCATACGACCAGACCCTGGACCAGGAGGATGGTCAACGCGGCGGCGATCGCGAGTTTGTACCGTCGGAGCAGTTTCTGTACCCGAGCGCTGGCCACCATCTTTACCACCGCCGCGCGACCGGGAGCGCGGCCACGGCGCATTCTGAGCTGCGCGGGCACGCGGCGGTGCTCGCCATCCGCAGGTTGGTCAAAGTTTGGAGAGAAAGTTTTTATTTAATTAATTTATAAAGAGAGAGAGATATAGAGATAGAGATATAAAAAGATAGAAAACTAGAAAGATAGAAAGATAGAAAGATAGACAGACAGAGAGAGAAAGAGAGATAGAGAGAGAGAGAGAGAGAGAGAGAGAGAGGGAAGGATGGAGGGAGGGAGAGATACATGGATAGATAGATAGATAGATAGATAGATAGATTGATAGAGTCAGAGAGAGAGAGAGAGAGGGGGGGGGGAGGGATAAATAGATAGATAGATAGACAGATAGATAAATAGATAGATAGATAGACAGGCAGACAGATAAATAGATAAATAGATAGATAGATAGATAGACAGACAGACAGATATATAGATAGATAGATAGATAGATAGATAGATAGATAGATAGATAGATAGATAGATAGATAGATAGAAAGACAGGCAGACAGATAAATAGATAGATAGACAGGCAGACAGATAAATAGATAGATAGATAGATAGATAGATAGATAGATAGATAGATAGATAGATAGATAGATAGATACTACATTCTGAATCAAAGCTAATCTGTTCCTTTGAGTGAATTGGGTTGAGTTTCCTCTGTAACCTCTCAGCTCTTCTCTAGTGTAGACCCAGGTGAACTGGAGAGGTCAGCCGTGCAGTGACCTGCTGCTTCCCCACCATGGGTCCGGATTAACCCTCCAGGAGGCCGAGTTGTCAGGACACTATTGACCTGCTGACCTCCCCCCAGTCCCCCGGAAACAAAGCAGTGCACTATACGGAAACAGTCAATCGACAAGTTAATTAAGGCAACAACTTCAGTAAGATTAAAATATTCAAGTAAAAAAAGTTGTTGGTTGCTTTTCTGGTATGATGGAAAAAGTATATTCTTTGACACATGAAACAGAACTTTGGTTATAATAAAGTTTCTCTTTCTTTCTTTTTATTCAGGCTTCATCTTCAGACATTAAAGGGAAGCCTTTTTGAGCTGTTCCCTGTATATGTCCACATCATCAGACTGAAGTTTGGGGGTTGACTTTCCTTCTCTTCAGAAGTTGCAACAGCAGATCAGATTTCTCCCTGCTGCCTTCGGTCCATTATAAAATGTACTGATTAGTCTTATTGGCCAAAGTGCATAGTTCATACTGAAGAGCTCTGTGCTGCTGCCTGTTAAATGTGCATCAGAATGACAGGGTGGATACATTATATTGTCCAATAACCTATTTCAATTTGGTGATTTGATGCCTTATACCTTAATGGCCACTTACATTAAGATTTGATAGTCCAGCATCCAAATGGAGGTCACGGTCAAAACAGATGGAAATACAACTAATAGTGTTTATAATTAATGAACAGTTGTAAGAAGTTATATCTTCTTCTTTTTGTTTGTCTTGTTTTGCCCTTTGTCCATACTTGTTTTGTAAATAACTTTGTAAGATGGTTTCACTCAGTGCTGTGATTTTGCCTATATTATTTTAAAGTTGAGTCTTTACACTCACAACAGACCAAATCTGTTATAGTTGAGCTCGAACACAAGTAGCTTTAATAAGATAATTTATGTGCCCAGTGGCAGTCTAACATGGAAGCCGTGTTTTCCATAGTTCTCCTTCATGAATACTAATGCTACATTTAGGCGCTTTGTTTGTATAGAAATTAACTGAGGACGGGATCCCCACAGTCTCCGGGGTAACGGGTCTCGGGCTCAGGCATCCAGTGAGTTCACCTCCTGCTCTCGATGTGCTAAATCACCCGGCGGAGGAACCAGCAGCCGTCTGCCGCGGACTGTGCGTAATATAATAAGGAATGCAGACTATGTTGAGATTACGCACGGATATGAATCCACGCGCGTTGTTTTTTGGAGCAGATTTCTATGTCAGATTTCTGTTTTTAATCAAGGAGAATTAAACTCCAAGTAAATCAGTCATAGAAGTAAAAGTCTCCTGGTTCTGAAGTTGCTGCTGCTCCTGGTGAAACCGAAATAGCTGATGCCCGCACAGACAACTCCAGCGACGTCACGCAGTTCGGAGAGGGGGCGTCAGTGTCAGTGCGCCTGCACGAGCTCATATACCCTGTGCCATGTTTACCGCGAGCACTGAGTTTGAGACCGGACTTGCACGAGGAGCGCGTGAGGACTCGTCCGTGGAGCAGGAGATGAAAACCATGACGAGGAGCCGCGGAGCTGTGGGCTCCGGCCCTTCTCTCTGATGTAGTTACGTTTTTCTTTTTAAAGGAAGATGAGAGCCTTTGTGTTGAGGCTGATGAGCTCAGGAGGATTTCTAAAGGGATCCATCACAGGTTACACAGAAGAGATGTCCACAACTGCAAGTCCGACCATCCCCTCCTCACAGCTGACGTCTGATCAACTCACTGTGGTCGCTGCGTCCTGTAAGTAAACTCAACAAAGTGTCTCACTCATTGCAGGGAAATGTGTAAATCATTTAAAACTATGTGTGAGTGACTTCGACCTTTTGGCTTGTTGGTTTGTTAGCTCAGTATCTGAATAACAGTGTTGCAGCAGTGTGATAAAAGTTGCAGTCTGATGAAGGATCTTCATTCTCCAAACGTTGTGGCAGAAGGATTTGGTTACCACATGGCACTCAAACCTCTAAACCACAGTTAATGACAGAATTATCTTTTATCTTTTACTTCCACGTTGTAATTATTCTTGACAGACAAGTAATAAAGTGTTCAAATTGTGGAGACAGACAGTCCAGTAAAGAAATGATCCAACCCCTTGACTGATTATTTCAATTGTTAAAAAGCTGCTCTGTTCTTTTTTTTCAAGCTGAACCACAGGTTGTTGATGCTGCCTGACTGCCTGTGATTAACATTGTCTTCTCCCCTGCTCTCTAACAGTCTCTTCTTTGGTGTTCTTCCTGGTCATTGCGGTGTTGCTGTCCATTATTTATCGCAAGGATCCCCAGTGCTGCAAACTCCGCTCCTATCAGCGGCCTCATGCAGATATGGTGAGAGGAAAAAACACACAAAAGTGCCTTTTGTGCTGCATTTTCTCTCTCTCTCTCTCTTTTTTTTTTTTTTAAATGACCTACATGTTCAGTTTTGATCCCGATCCAGTTTGTTTGTTTGGATCCCGCTGACAGGGAAGGGACCCGGCCATGTGCACCCTGTGCAGGGGCCATTTAGAAGTGTCAGATTCAATTTGCCTGCCTGTGGGAAAGGGGACTGAAATAAACCTGATATGATCATTGAATTTGCCCGCTCGCCAGAAATATCTCAGGATGCCACAGTGGCTCTAATGGAATTTGACAGAATTAGCATTTGTACTTTGCATATTGATGCTGTAGTGCAACAACAGTGAAATTAAATCAGTGCAAATCAAATCCTAACATTGGCGTATAGCAGGTGAAGCAGAGCCACCCGATCACTGAAGCGTTTAAGTGCGTGTGTGACATTGCCAGTCTGATGTTAAAGGAAGGCAAATCTCCAACAATGTGTCGACCTGCCAAAGATAAGTTGTCGTACATTTTGCGAAGCTGTAAAGACGCAGGATGAGGTGACGAGGAAACGTAAACACTAAATGTAACTCCTCCTCACCGGACGTCCATTCTCTCTGCTTCCTCTTTCTCTTGTATTCCACGGCCGCGAGTCCCACGGGTGAAGTTTCAGTGTTATCTTCAGGCTGCAGAGACAACCCCCCCCCCCCCCCTCACACACACACACATTCAACTGACAGGAAGCTCTGCTCGCTTGTGGTTTTTAATGGAGAAGCTCTGTCTCCCCAGTTAAGCAACTAACAGAGTGTGTCACTGGTACAGACTGGCCCTGCTGACCAGTGTGTTACTGGTACAGACTGGCCCTGCTGACCTCCAGCTACAGCTGTATTCACGCTGTCACCTGATAAGAAAGAGCCGCTGCCGTCAGGTCAGCACATTAATCTACTTGGGACAGATTGTAAACAGAGTCTGCAGCCATAGTTTTCCAGAGTTTAATTTCTTTTGTCGCCTGTAGAATGTTTTTGTCTGGACTGTAAGAAGAGAGAAGTGAAGTTATTCCACGAAGGGAAACAGACACAAACACTTTCATTGTGCTTCTCGTTTTCATGTCCTCAACTTCATAGGCACATACCTTTCCCTGCTTCAGTTTGCACCATGAATAGTGGACAGACCCCAGTGTGGGTGTTGGGGGACGCAAAGGGGGACAATGGATCTCCTTTAAGTTGCGGTGTTGAAAAAGGCACGCTGCCGCCGGGGTCCTCCCCCGACTTCAACACTGATTTTACACGGTTGTGCTTTTTCACACTGGCTGAATCAATGGGCACGAGACAAAAGGACAACTCTTCTTTTTTTTCTTCCCCCCCCTCTCTTTTTGGGGGCTTCTTGAAAGTACTAACCACTGAGGGAAAGTGACCTTTGACATCACCTTTTTTTGGTGTCGTCTCTTATTCTGACATGATTTGAGGGTTATGGCAAAGGTCGTCGGAGTGCGTCACTCTACATGTGAGTGATGTCATTGTTGCAACCGGCCTGGGAAAATGATAAATCTGATATTTGAGTGCTCCCCGTGTGGAGTCCCCGAATCTCCCATTGCTGCCTCTAAATCAGACATAAATCTCTTTTGTATTAGTAACAAGCGTTGTCCTAACACCTCTTATCCTCACGACGGACTTAAATCTCAGTCAGGCAACAAATTGACTTTGTTGTAATGCCGGCTCCAAATGACAAACAAGGCCATAATGTGTATTGGAGTGTGCTCGTTAAGAGGTACCTGCCGCAGTTACAAGGGAATTGAGAGACGCTGAAAAGACCACACGGTGCGGGTTGTTGCCTAGGGACGCTGATGACACAGTGGGACATTGCATTGTCCTCCACACAAAGGAGACTCATTCAGACCCAAGGCAATTACCTAGTTTTCCTGGCGGCCTTTTTTTCCAGGATTCCTGCACCTCATACAGTGAGACACCGACAGGTCTTGTTTCCGAGGGGGTGGAACTGGGAGGAGACCACGTTAACCGGAGGGTGGTGGTCTTATTGATTAGATAATTTATGGTATGGCTAAAACACCCAGCGTCTACAGTGACCGAACAAGGCATGGAAATTGGTCAATTGGGCTCAAATTAGTGGATTTCGGACTAATTGCAGAAAGAGCAGCAGGGTCACACGCTGGCACATCACTTAGTGTGATATAAGCGAATGAATGGTTTAACCTGGAATAGTTTAATTTATAACCAGGGTCCTGAGACACACATGTGACTGTCATTACTGCCACTGTTACAGGATGCTCCTCCTCAGTACTACAGCAGCAGACAGACTCTGGTGGGATCTTCTTGTCTGGAGCATCAGATCATGGATGACAACAACACTCAGGTGAGAGGGAAATCTGTTAAAGCTACATCTTTCAATCTGTTGGCAATAAATAAAGACCCTGTCTCTCCTCTACTACAATACAGAGATGTTACAATAGTGTTTTTTCCCTCCTGATTCCAACACCTGGACTTTGGTTAAACCCTTTGAAAAGGACAAATGCCATAGAAGTTATTTTAAGATATAGTTTGACAGTCATAACTGAAGAAGAACACACAGAAATACAAAAACATGAAGTCAACAGAGTTCCTTGTCCCTTCGCCTTTGTGAACTCCTCGTGCTCTTTTGCGTGAGAGTTCTCTAAAAGTATCATGACACTGGTGGAGTTGTAGTCTGCTCTGGTACACGTCTCTGTTTCACTTGTGGGACTTCCCGTCTGAAACCAAATTGTTGACTAAAGCAAGTTCTGTCTCACGCTGCACTGCTGGAAAAATCACTTGTTCCTCACTACTCTAAGAACAGTACTTAGTTTGCGGATGTTGTGGAGTGAAGAACAAGAAATGGAAAATAAATTTTGTTTATATACACAAACTAATAAAGCTATCACTGGATATTTTAGGCAGTCCCAACCTCTAGAGGGAATTTACTGCATCTTACTGGCTTGTATCCTTAAAGTGGTTGTCACTGATTGGGTAAATTTGAGCAATTTGAGCAATTGTCCATAAATCCTCCTGTTTCCTGTCCTTCATAAGCTTCCCTCTGTATTTTGGGCCCGTGTGTGTCTCAGCAGACAGGTCAGCTGTTCTTCGTCGGCCTGCCCTCCAGCTACAGCCTGCCGACGCTGGACGCCCCCCTGCCGAGGCTCCCCTCCTACGAGAGCGTTCGAAAAAAGGACCGCCAGAGGCAGATCCACATGATGATCGCAGACCGCTTCGGCCTCAATGGACCCATTGTGACTGAGGTGGGATATATTAGGCATCAGGGCTGCGTCACAGCAATTGATACACTCACAAACACTCTGACAATAGAGTAACTCAGGTGCTGCTGTTAAGCTTGGGAAATGGGGAAACATTCAACTCCTATTCTAGTCGGAGAGAAGGCCATTGTCTGTGGCTTCACAATCTGTGGAGACTGTGCAAAGTGGGTTTCTATCTATTATGGCCGCGCTGTCACGCAATAATGTAACAGGAGCGTGTTCAAAGATTAGACTGCTTTCAGAGGGGAGTAAACAGGGCGCGCTATCATCTCATCTAATGCTCGCTGCTGAATTGTGCCGCTGCCGGCCGCTTCTCAAGGTTTTCCCCGTGTTGATCTTTCGCTGAGCTTTTCGAGTCGCACAACGCTTCAGCAAACAAGGTAATGAGAAAAAGGCACATCAAATATAATTAAAGTCTGCGTCCTGAGTGCAAACAGTGCCTGGAAATGCAGCTTTGTGATCCTGTCTTGTTCCTTCTTTGACCTCCCATCCTTTTCCTTAATTAAACAGTCCCTAGCTTGACTGCCCATCTCTCTCTCTCTCTCACTCTCTCACACACTTACACACACACAAACAGACACACACGCTTACACACACACACACGCACAGAAAGCCCATTCACACACATTACTTTCCAGTCAACCCATCACCAGCCACTGAAAGTCTCCTTCAGCCCCTTTTAGAAGAGTTTAAATGATGGCCCCTAACTGTCCCCCTGTCTGTCCCGCTGGCCTGAGGCAGGACAGTAGTAAAACTTTTGGTGGCCTGTTGCGTGTGGGGTTGTGGGGTGTGTGTAGCAGACAGAGGGCAGGGTTGTAGGGTGGCTCTTGGTCGCCTGAGGGGTCCCCAAGCAATTAAAAGATAAGAGGGCTCAGTCAGGGAGTGTGAATCTGCCAGATGTGATCAGAAAGATAATGCATTGGAGGAAAACACGTTCCAGGCGGGTGACGAGGAGACAGGTTTATTGGTAATGTAAATACAAACGTCCCAAACACTTATTTTTGTGGAAAGATGTCAGAGCTCAGGAAGTCCTTCAAGCAGCCGTAACTTATATTTACCTTCAAACCAGCACCGTGAAAATACTCTTTTATGCAAAATCAGTATTTGCAGGGTTTGACTCCCATCCCGGAGCCACTATAGAGGAGTTAGCTTTTCTATATTCTATATCTATGGTATATCTAGTCCAATAACTTCAACAGATTTTTGACAATTTTCGAATCCATTGTGTGCACGACCTTTATAATACAGCAGAGTTTACGTCATTCAACCCGTGAGGCAAAATGCTGAAAATGTTTCGAGATTGAACATGCCCCTCTACTCAGAACTGTTCACTTGTGATCTGATCACCCAGGTAGGATGTTAACACCAGATCTGAACAGAGTCTATAAGGAGAAACTGCAGCTCTGAAAAACCAAAACATGAGCTGAAAGATGATAAAAGAGTCCGGGGAATGTGCAGCGTTTCGCACGGACATGACACATCAGGGAGACACCCAACCTGTTGCAAAAGACCGCTGTTTAAAAAACCTCTTGTTGTTTCCACAGCCTCCTCCCACATATGAAGAGAGTATCCGCCAGTCCATGGAGCTGCCGTACAACATCCTCTCACCTGATGTGGACATCTCTCCACCTCGGACTCTAGTCTACACCAACCCAGGAGCCGACATTCAGAGCGGCGCACCTCATCCTGTCTACTCGGACGCCAGCACCACCGTTCTACACGTCTGATCCTCATCGACTTCTCAAGCTGCCCGATGAATGTGAAAAGAACTCTGTAGCTTTACAGGCCGACCGTGACTGGATCCTTCACAGGTTCACTGGAGCTGAGTCAGATTCCTCAAGACTGAGGGGGAACCAAAGAGGAGCTGCACAGCCTGCAGGAGAGGACACATTTGGCTGGAGCACACTGATGTTAAAAACACAGTAAAGGGAGAAACTGGATATGAACATTTTCTGAGGTGGCTGGTTCATCCGGATGAGGATTTGTGGACGACAGGGACTGAAATACTGAAATACAGGGACTGAAATACAAAAAGGGACCCACTGTGTACTTTTCTGAATTTACTCTGCCAGTGAATTTGTTGTTTGCTGTTGCTTTACTCATTTTACTACCGTCCCTCAGCCTCAGAGCTCATCGTCTGGTTTGTGAGGTTATCAGAGGCCTGTTTTAATGACAGAGGCTGGACCATACTGCTCCAGGATATATGGTTCAGAGAGTGCCTTTCATGAAGTTATAATAAGACATTTATTATTTGTTATCATTACCTCAGTTTGACTTTTCTTTGCTGAAGCACATTGGACTCTATGATTTCTGCCTTTCTTATCAATCATTTTGTAAAATTAACATTTGATATGATTTGATGTCAGGACAGAAAGCGGATTTGTTTGTTCTCTTCTCCAAAACAACGTTCAAGTCCTCAGCAGCAGTGAATGTGAAATGAAAACAATGGAGGAATACAGAGTTCCTTGTTGAGATTTGTTTTGTTTGCTGTTATTTTCTGCGACTTACAATGTAAACATGATGCAAAATGTTCGTCCTGCGTGTTGACCTGTACTATATTTATTAAAAAACAAGTGACTCATCATTATGTTTCTTTTAAGCCAAAGGAAATAAAACATTTTCTTGATTTTTTTTAAATAAAAAAATTAATAACAACACAGTAGCAGCAGGTGATCATATAAATAACTGTTGCAATCTCTAGCTATAATATTAAAAGCACTTATCATTTGCATAATGGCCCCTGATATATACAGATATATTACAGGATTATTAACAAGGTTAATTTTCAATACATACCAATCAAGATTTATAAAAGAAAAAAACAAATGTACTCAACAAGCCACTATCTGCAACTGGTTTTAAAATAAGAATAAATATCTATTTAGAAAATAACATTAATTAAACTTAAAAGGAATCTCACTGTAATGCTTATTATTAAATGAAAACCAAAATGATCAAAGAACACCTCAATGTTAAAGTGATGCTGAAAAAAGAAAAGGTGCTTGACTGATCCACAATAAAACCTCAACACAATGTTCTTTTCATTGGTGGCTTGATTTGGGACATAATCAATGGTTCCTTATTATTTCAAATTTAATATCTGTGTTATTATTATTATTATTATTATTATTTATAACTATTATTATTACGATAACTGACTCTGCCCCTCAGTTTTCTGTGTGTTCTGTAACCAGAGCACCAAACTGTGTCAGGAACAGCGCCACCTATTGGTTCCCTCACAGACATGGCTGCGCGCGTCATCCACTGGTGAGTCGCCTCCGTCACTGCCCGGAAAAAAACCGAAGCTCTCCGATCAGCCAAGTATGTAAACAAGGTCAGAGGCACTGCAGCAGCTCCCAGACTAAAGCCTCTGAGTCCCGGGCACTTTCCTCCTCACGGACCGGACAAGATCCAAACCGCTTCAGCCAAACCTCTGCGGAGCAAGGTAGGCTGGGCTGTGCGTCATGGGAGGTGTTATGTGCGTTGCTCTGCAGGACGCACGCACCTCTGGACACAACATAACTCGCATCACCCTGATTCAAATGCGTGCATTATCTCCGTTGTGTTACATCGCGTGTATATAAGAGTTATAAGAGTCGAGCTTCGTCAGTGTGGCAGATTTGCCGCAAAGTCACGCGCACAGGTGTGTGTTTACGCACAGTGCGCAGTCATCAGCTGGCCTCCAGATCTGGGTCGCTGTGCAAAAAGATGCTTGGTCATGATTTCCCACACGAATGAATGTTTTCTGACGGAGCGTTTTTCTTTTTTCCTTATAAGCCTGCAGCTGATTTCCAATATCTTTATATCATATGCAAATGTCTCCAGTGAAATCAGCTTAAAATGCAAATATATATTCTGGGTATAAATCAGTGTTACTGCATTTCATTTATTGAAATAAGTTATATACACGAGTATGATACAGATATCTGAGTGCAGCAGCTTTGTGGAGCTTGACCGACCTGGAAAGTGAGTTTATTTATAGACTAATCAGGACTATTTATGGCCACGTCTCATAAGACTATTGATAAACACTGGTCTCTAAATGGTTAAAGCTACATGGATGTGCGGTGATGTTTTATTTATACCGGTGAATCCTCCCTCATCCTCCTCGGTCTGGGTCTGGCTTCAGAACCCGTTCAGATTGGTCGTCCATAACAGCTGCACTGCCGACCAGACCAGCCTCAGTCTGAGCTCATGTAATCTTCTGCTGAGGCCTGTCACGTTTCACACTGACGGCTTTTCACTGACTGGTTCTGCCCCAGTTTAATGGTCGCTGCTGCTCTGGGACTCTGATGTGACCTCCTGAGAGATCGACCGGCTCCACGTCTCTCAGCGGAGATAATGTGACTTTATTAACTTGGTTAGTGGCAGTGAAGGCAGAGGACACAAGAGAGTTGTTGTGATCACACTCAGACGTTATCTTCCTTGAACTTTCCATCATGTGTTTAATCATTTACTTGATGTGCTGGTGTTTTGGGATTTAGCACAACGGTGTCTGCTGTCAGAGACCAAAACAATACAATCTGTTCCAACTCGTAAAATCCAAATTTAACTAGAAATAACAAACTGCAGTTTTATGCCTCCACCAACCAGTGCAGTTTGTTATGAGGTCCCTGGGACATTTTATATTTGACCTTTGACCGCTGACATATAATCAATTTATTAATTCACTGAGGGAGAAATACTTTTTGGAGGTCACATTGACCGTGACCTTTGACCTCCAGATTCTAATCAGGTCATCCTTGAGTCCAAGAGAATAGTTGTGCACGATGTAATGAAATTATCTATTTGTGGTCCAGATATATAATGTTCACAACAACTAGAGGTCACAGTGACCTTGACCTTTGACCTTTGACCACCCAAATCAAATCACTTCATGTTTAAGTAAACGTGAACATTCGTACAATTTTTTAAGATATTCCCTGGTGGCGTTCTGGAGATATCGTGTTCACAAGAATCAGATAACCGGGCGGACAACCTAACACCTCGACTGTAGGCTACAGGATGTTTCACTTCTACACATGACGGACAAGGAAGTTCCAGATAAATCTCAAATATATCAATGCAGATTTAATGAATGTGCAACGTCCTGTGTGAAGGCCGACGACAAAACCAACTCGTTCATGTGATAATCTACAATAACATGTTTCTGTGTTTCTCACGGCAGGAACCCCGACCGCAGCGCAGCCATGATGTTGCAGTGTTTTCACTTCATGGTGGAGCCGGCCAAGAACTTTGCGGCCAAGATAAAGGTGAATAATGAGTGGAGCACTCTGAAAGAAACACGCTGTGTTAAATGTTTAAACGATCATGTAACGCTCCAGGCAGAAGGGTTTTAAATGCCCTGAGACCGAAGCAGGCGGCTGACATGAAAACATTTTTAGAGAAGCATGTGACTGCGTGCGTTTCTCATCTCCTGGGCCTGTTTGACCAGAAGCAGCCGCTGTGTGCAGAGAGCTGCTGATGAGATGAATCTAGGCAGAGAGTCGGGGAGGGAGGAGGGCGGGGGGGGGGGGTGTCTTTTGTTTCTGCTGACAGCAACAGAACCATGATGTGCATTTCGATCGAGCTGAGTGACCACCGCCTTTCTAGATTGACCTTTTTACTTTCTAATGCACTGGTTAAGCAGCATCAACGTCCTCCAAATGTCTCTGTTTCCTTTTTTCAACTCAAAACTCATCATCTTTCTGAACAGTTCTGCCCAGAAAATCCTTAACTGTTTTAATTTCCCTGCAGGACTCCCAGAAGAGAGCTAAGAACGACAAGAGGGAGCCTCTGGATGAGGATCAGTTGTTTGTTCTGGATCTGGCTCGAGACTTCAGCCGAGTGTGCCAGGTACAACCTCCTGAGAACACACTCAGTACAGAATCACCAGTTATTGGGCAATTTCAGGACTTGGGATGTTAATAACAATAATATGTGACAAGACCAATAACATGACATGAAAGAAAAACAACAATAACAGTGACAGATCATCATTCTGTTGCATTATTGCATGTCACTCAAGTTACAAATGTTATTAAACTTTCCTGAACAGAAACCTTTTTCCAAAGTTTTCCAGTGGGGGTGTATGTGAGAACGCATTTGTCAAAGTCAGTTGCTGCAGATACTTTCTGGAACTTTGCCGGCCAGTTGTGTGGTAAAACATCTGAAAAATGTCTGAGTGATGTGGGAATACAGCAGAAAAATGTCTGGGAAAATTCACAGGAAGCGAGTGGGAGGGTTGAGGACGTTTCTAATATAAAACAATAAGAAACACGTGATCTCCACAGTGGGATTTATAAATCCTGTTGACCAATCTCATGCTGCGTCCTTCTTCTTCTTCTTCTTCTTCTTCAATGAGCCTTGAATCAGAACTGATGATGATGATTCTACCTTCATCCTTCCTGTGTTTCCCTCTCTGTTCTCTCACTGCAGAGGTCTGAAGTCCTGGAGCACATCTGGGATCAGGATGACACCTGGCCGACTCCGCTCTGCAGGCTCTTCATCGTCCAGTGGGCCGCTATGCTGGAGAGCAAGGTGCTAATCCCAGAGAAAATCCAAATGATCCATTTCCAGGGGCAGGATATAACTATGCTGACACAAGGTATAGAAAGGTTTATTCACTAAATATGTGGATGTGATTGGTCTGCAGAAGAAGCCCATGCAGAACGACGGCTGGCCAGAGAGGGATGAGGGAAAACTACCTGATCTGATCACTGAGCAGGATCTGATTCAGGCCAAAAACCTGATCCTCAACTGGGTCAAGGACCTGAGAGCTCAGCCGGATGTAAGTTCCTGTTCCCCTGATGGATTTTTGCAGGGTTTTCTTTTCTCTCCAGACACGTTTGATTCAAACTGATCTACTTGCAGCAAAGCGTGTGGCCTGGGGAGCCCGTGGCGAAGGTCCTGGAGGATCTGCAGTCAGCCTGGCGTTGGGGCAAGGTGCCCAATCTGCTGAGTGCTATGGAACTGGTCATGTGGACTTTACTGGTGCAGCGCCCAGATAAGGTATGCGTCCATGTTATAGTACACACATTGTGATCTGAACTACATGCGGGTATAATAGAAGCCGTCTTAATGTGTTCTTGCAGGACACCATACCACAACAGTGGCTCATGTGGAAGCAGAGGACTCAGAATATTGGTATGTTAACTATAAAAGTAAATTAAGGTGAATTTCATTATTGCACATAAGTGTTTACATCCTTATGAGTCTCTCATTATCTCCTTTCAGGTGCCATGTCCTACATTCCTCAACCAGGTAAGAGATGTTTATTCTGCATACGTTTTTTCGCAGATCATTTAATTGCAGTTTTGCACAATTAACTTCCAAAAGGCTCAGTATTAGGATTAATATGAAGATAGATTGATAGTTTGTATGTCCAAACCCCGATGGGCACAAGCTCAGGACAAAAATCTGCATATAAATGAAAACCAGAGGCAACTAACATCTAGTTTCCTTAACCTTAAAAGCAAAATATCCAGCCGTGTCATTAAGTTGCATTCACTGTCGTTTCTTACTGTTTTTCAGTGTGGAAATGGATCTCTGATGCTGCAGGTACAGGATTCATTTTAAAAGTGTTAGTCAGTGTAATCTGTGCTGAAGCTCTCTAGTTAATCAAACTGCTCCATGTCCCGGCAGTCGAGGTGACTCTGGATCTGGACTCGGCCAACCCTGACCTGCTCATCTCCAATGACGAGAGGAAGATGCGCTGTGGCTTTGAGAGGAAGGATGTTCCCAACTACCACCAACGCTTCGACGGCTGGTGGTGCGCCGTCGGGGTGGAGGGCTTCGACTCCGGCCGGCACTACTGGGAGGTGGAGGTGGGTGAGCGGGACTGGCGGCTGGGCGTGGCCAGAGAGTCGGCCCTGAGGAAAGGCTTCAGGTCGCTGAACACCAACACGGGGTACATGACCCTGCGGCTGGAGAGGGGCACTGAGCTGAAGGCGCTGACCGTGCCCTTCACCTCCCTGCCACCGGGCCTCATCCCCCGCAAGGTGGGCATCTACCTCGACTATGACCAGGGCCAGCTGTCCTTCTACGATGTGGACAAACACCTTCACATCTACACCTACAATGAGAGCTTCACTGAGAAGCTGTTCCCCTTGTTTGGTACAGTGGAGATGATAAAGGATATGGTGATTAAGTCCCCAGCTGCTAAGAGCCAGTGTCTCTGCTCCACTGCCTGCCTCTGGGGTTGAATCCCCTTCTGTCACTTCTTCCTCTAAACTCCAGTAGACATCATATAAAAGTGTAAGAAACCCAGTTATATCCATACTGTATTCCAAGTCAGAGATCCTGATGTAAGACACAATCACTAGCTCCACTATGTGACCACACTCTATGCTGCTGCCGCTTCAATGTGATTGTTGCTACCCCTATAGAGTTATCATGTTACCCTTTGCTCACATGCTTAGTGTATTTTCATATTGTATATTTGAAACAAACCCTATAGCTTTAATGTAACGTAATGTGCAATATGAATCCTGCAGTAAGAATGCACTTTGTGAATTATAAATAAACCAAATCTGTGTCTTACATTTTGTCTGTGTATTGTTTTGTGGAAAAAGCTAATCTATTGTTTGCAATATATTTGAAGATGAATAATAACATAAATAATAACAATAACAACATGAACAATAAAAACAATAAAAACAATAATAACAGCTGCCATGTTTGTGAGGTATCATATAGGTGATTTTTTTACTGACACTTTAGTACTATTATTTGTGTCTGTAAACACAGGTTCAGAGTTATGAGCAATAGCTGATGAGTAGACAATATTTGTTTGACTTACCATGCAAGATCAATCAATAATTCAAAGAACTTAAAAACAAACAACTTCACATTCAAACAATATTGATACATACTAAATCAATCAAATATCCAAATACGGCGAATAATATCTATTCAATAACTTTAAGCAAGGGTCAATAATTCTTAAAGGTAAAGTTTAAATTGTTTAAACAAATTGGCAAAACAACAAAAGGCACACACAGATGGACATAACAAACAAATAGGAATAAACAAATACACAATAAGATAAGTTAAGTTATCAAGATAAGATAAGATAATCCTTTAGTAGACCCACAGGGGGGAAATTTGCAACGTTACAGCAGCAAGAAGGCAGTCAGGAATAAACATCATAACAAAAGTAATAATAACTTGCATGCAATACATATAATATAATGTGATGTAATATGATAAAATATAATATAAAATTACAATACTCAATTGATATTTGGTGAATCATAAATATTGAAATTGCTTCAAATCGGTTAATTTAGCTCAAAGAATGAACGTTTAAATTGTTTTTATTATAACTGACGTCATTGGTGTGCGACGACACCAGGCGCCCTGCCGCTGCTTCCCGGGCTCTGATTGGCTCACCTTGTTCTTCTGTCCACCCGCAGTGAGTTCGCCCTCCTCGGGTATTCGGGGCTCGGGGGGATAAAGACTCCGGAGAGGGTCTCGTCACACGAACAACATGACTGCGAGTGTGAAAGCGGCTTTAAAAACCCACTTCGGGTTCGACGGCTTCAGGACCAAGGTCCAGGAGGACGTGGTGAGCGCTGTGCTCAGAGGTGGGTGCTCTGGCTCTGTGTTTATCTACTAACTAGCAGGTTAGCTTCTGTTTAGCTAGCAGCAGGTTCCCCTGACGTCTGACAACATGAAGCTGCACGTGGAGTAGTGTTGTTGTTGTTGTTGTTGTTGTTGTTGTTGTGTGACATGCTTGTGTTTCCTGTGTGCAGGGGACCGGGATGTGTTCGTGTGTATGCCCACAGGAGCAGGGAAGTCCCTCTGTTACCAGCTGCCTGCGGTGCTGGCTGAGGGCATCACTCTGGTCATATCCCCGCTCATCGCTCTCATCCAGGTCAGTGGCTGTCTCTGTCAACCAATGGAAGGTAGGGAGGTGGGTGGACAGGTGGGTAGGGGTAGGTAGGAAGGAAGGTGGGTGGGTGGGGAAGTAGGAAGGTTGGTAGGTAGATAGGTAGGTAAGTGGGGACTCAAGATGGGAGGGGCAGTAGATAGGTAGGTGGGTAAGTGGGTGAGTAGATGGGTGGGTATGTAGGTACGATAGATACTTTCACAAAAAGGGCTCTACATGTTATAAGGTGTGACACCCTCCCACACCAGGATTCACAGTTTGTTCAACAGTGCAATACTCATGGCCCCAAATGATGTGCGAGTCCTGTTGGTTCCATGCCGGATGTTTAAATCTTGTGTGTACCAAAAAGGGGAGGGGCTTCATCTTTAGTCACGGCTCGCCCTTTCTTCACCACCCGAGACTCACAGATCCTTGTCATATAGTTAATAGTCTTCAGTAAGATGGCTGTTGTCCAGCCTTCTTACTGGACACATTACTATTATTCACAGACAACGAAAAATACCAGGCAATGGATAGTGTCAGTGTTTGATTCCTTGACAAATTGGCATCTATTATTTGCTAACACATCACACATATATGAGCTTCTGTGTACACTCTCAGTCACGTGTCGCTCCTTTCCCAGGACCAAGTGCAACGCCTGAGGGAGCTGAACATCCCCGCCTGCTCCATCAACTCCAAGCTCCCAGTAGGCGAGCGTCGTCTGATCATGGGCGACCTGGAGAGCAGCCAGCCGAAGCTCAAGCTCCTCTACATCACTCCGGAGATGTTGGCGTCCTCCTCGTTCAGACCGTGCCTGACGGGCCTGTTATCCCGCGGCCTGCTGTCCTACATGGCCGTGGACGAGGCTCACTGCGTCTCCCAGTGGGGCCACGACTTTAGGCCGGACTACCTCAAGCTGGGTGAGCTGCGTGCGCGCCTACCCGGAGTTCCCTGCTTGGCCCTGACAGCGACAGCACCCAAGAATGTGCAGGAGGACATTCTCAAGTCCCTCAGGATGCAGTTGCCGCTGTCTTTTGTCACAGAGGTGTTTCGCAGTAACTTGCACTATGATGTGATCTTCCTGGAGCTGCTGCCGACCCCTTATGTCCACCTCCATGCTTTTATCAAGCAAGCACTGGCGCTGGACAGCGGGTCTAATGGACAGGTCAGTAGACTGGACTCTGAGAGGTTTGGATTCTTTAGTGTGACTCTTACCACAGTTTAATATACATGTTGTGTTGGAGACAAAAAAATAACAGAAATACAAAAATACCTTAATCATAAGCCAAATGCAATGGCTACCCTAAAGTTTTCAGTATATTTTTTTATTAATTTCCACTTGCACAGAAAATTGATTTGATATCTATAGTTTTTAATAGCATCCAAACAACACTTTTCTGGTGGACCATGTAATAGTTTCTAATTTATATATAATTTTGCATTTCTGTTCCTTGTTAGACAACATACAGTTTATACAGGGTAGAATTTATATCTGACACTAGTAAGCTGGTACTGGTTTGAATAATATTGGTTGTTGTTATATGAAATATGAAGGTTTGACTCTGCTACTGAACAAAAACACAGCAATGTGCTGAAGGCTGGATTTTTTACGTCAGGAAAACAAAGCTGTTGTTTTAAACCACTGTGCCGACATCAGCTTCCATCCTGAGATGAAACAAAGTCACATCCTGCAGAACACTATGATTATTTGTGTGACCAGACATTGTTTTTGCAGTATTGTATATCATAGAATTCTAGTTTGATGCTGAATTCAATCGCTTTGGCTCGTGATATTTCCCCTGAAGCTGCTGGTTTCCTCACTCTTGATGGTGTTTGTGAACAGGGCTGTGGGATTGTTTACTGTCGGACCAGGGACGGCTGTGAAACGGTGGCTTACCAGCTGACCAAGCTTGGAGTCCTGTCCAAGCCTTATCATGCAGGTAATTGAGTTTCTCTGCTCAGTATGTGCAGCATTAGCTAATATAAAAATACTAGAAAGAAGTGTTTGACTTGTGTTTCTTTTGCAGGTCTGAAAACGGTAGATCGCACGGAGGCCCAGAATGAATGGATGCAGGGGAAAGTTTTGGTTATTGTCGCCACCATCAGTTTCGGCATGGGAGTAGACAAGGCAAACGTCAGGTGAGGGAATCGGGGGATTTTCTGTACTATTTTGTACTGCTTACTCTATTTAAGGGTGTAGAGGCTGATGTTTTTGTTAATCCCACAGGTTTGTAGCTCATTGGAACCTCGCTAAGTCGTTGGCCAGTTACTACCAAGAGTCTGGGCGAGCGGGCAGAGACGGACTGCCTGCCTCCTGTCGCACATACTACTCCCGGAGAGACAAGGAGCAAATTAACTTCCTCATCCGACAGGAAGTGGGCCGCAGACAGGTCGGCTTTAGCAAACAGAGGACTGTGAATGTAAGGATTCAGATTAACGTCAAGGTTTGTGAACATCTATGATCAATATTTCCACAGAAAAAACGTGGCTCTTCAAAGGAAGCGGACAAATCAGCGATAAAAGACTTCGAAGCCATGGTGTCGTTCTGTGAGAAAGAAGGGTAAGTGAAGGAATCACTCTCACTTTTTGTTTATTATTTACAGTAGGCAGTACAATAAGTGGTGAGTCAAAGCCTCACTTCATTACACAATCCATTTCACCTTTTCTAGTACGTCTTGCATAGTATAACTTTCATCATACACATGCTATTTCAGTTTGCGTACAGCAGAGGGCAGACTTGATCTCTCTTCACCTCCCAGCTCTGAAACAACTTCCCCCTCAGGAGAATCTTACCCAACTCCTCAACAATGACTCATTAATAAAGCAATATACAATTCACATCTTACTTTTACTGTTGATATCCTATTTATTTTATTATTTTTAATGGCTCTCCAAATTTTCCCAGCTCAAATTCCATGTATTTTCCCCCAGCATAATTTAGAGTTGCCTTTTGGGTGTGGCCCGGCCTTCTCCCCACATCAGGAGGGTTGTTGTTGCCCTGCAGAGAGCTGGGATGCTCCATGGAATGTGGATTCTCCTGAAAACCATGCAGCTTTTTGCAGGTGTGCCTGGCAGGCAGTCAGGACACCCCTCTCTGTGCTTGACAATTCAGTTTATTGTTCAAGGGTTTGGCCTCTTCTGTGCCACCGTACACACCCATCTTGAATGTCGGGCCTATGAATTACATGGGCATGAGTCGCAGCCGGAGTCGAGAGCTGCAGAGAAACTCTTGCAACCCTTTTGTCTGTGCTTAGATGCCTGATGTGGGAGTTGCAAGTCCAGTTATTGCACATGTAATTGCAGTTCTCTTCGTGTGGAGCACATTTGTTCAGATATTCGGTCCCTTCATCTTGGCCTTGCAGCAGCGGCAGCAGCAGCAGCAGCTCAAGCAGGTCACCACTGCAATAGCCACCACCATCACTGTGGGAGAGCAAATCAGCAGAGTCACGTCCAGAACGTTCTTCTTTAAGAATCAAGAAAGTCAGGACAGGAAGAGAGGTGACTCACAGATGAAAGTGAGCAGGACGAAGAAAGCCCCCAGATCTATACCGTTGGCGCTGGGCAGATTCTGCAGCTTCACCCATACCCTGCTCAGAAGGGTCAGCGTCTGTTCTCCGGCATCCATCCTATTGACCAAGCAGCAATAAGGGTGGATGTATTTACACAGGGTCGATCTTTATTTGCCTTCGTTTAGTGTCATCAGGATGTAACTCCTGTTCCTGACACCCAGAGTGGGTCAAACAACATCGCTGGTGTATTGACACAAGAGGATCATTTCCAGCTGTTTATATAGGGACGTGACAAAGTGCTACACAGCAACAACAGTTTTCTCAACCTATAGAGATATTGGGAGGATTACAGCGAGAGAAAGACAGACCTTCGACTGGCTGGGAGTGAACAGATGGAAAGTATGTAGTGTTTCTAGCCAAGCAGGTGTTTGGGAGTGATAATACAGAGGGAGGTGCTGGAGGTTCAGGAGGTTAAGCAGAATAGTTTAACCCTCTCTCTGTAGCTCTCTGTAAGAAAACATAAGAGTAAGAGGTGAAACACAAAGCAGGGTTCTTCTCTGTGTTGAACTTGTCACGTTCCCATGTGTTTTAATGAGTTTTTCTTTGTATAGACGGTGCTGCATCTATAACAATGTTATATAATTATAGTGGCTGGTGTCAAACTATGCATGATTTACCATTGTCTGTGTGACATGGGTGTGACTGTCTTGGGGTATTTGCTGGTTTGTGGTGTTGTGTTGCACTGCATAACAACAATACATGGTAGAATGGTACAAACATTGGATAACAGAATAAAGTTTTCTAGTTTAACACTTTTGGGACAGAACTTATTATGTCTTGCAAAAACGTTTTTTTGTCAAAAGTGTTTGCTTAGCTTAGCTTAGCTTAGCACAAGGACTAGAAACAGGGGAAAACAGTTAGCCTTCCTCTGTCCAAAAGTAAGAGATAAAACCAAAACAAATCCTTCATATAATTTTTTGTGTCCAAGCTGTTCAAAAACATAAATCTAAATAACATTTATCTGTTTTTACCAAACTAATCGATGACCCTGATTGATAAATAACATTTATGCTCCGTCGGTGCTTGATGTTGTTGATTTTACACTTTGTTTGTATCCAGTGTTACATCATGTATCAACATCCAGCTGTTACAATATAGTTATTGTACTTTTTAAACAATTCCTCATTTTAAAGCTGACTAGTTAAATGGTCTCTGTGTCCATATCTTAAAATCCTTCTTCTCATTCTTCCCAGTCTGCGCCTTTTCTCAGGTGCTTTGTCTCTCAAACACATTTAAAACAGACTCACTCACTGTTAAAACACTTACCTGCGAGAGCCCTTGTTGTTTTCACTCACTCAGCCGAGAGCCCCAGACTTAAGTGTCAGAAATAACAAAGCAGAAGTGAGCAGACCAGTTGATGAGGAGGAGACGGCGACGAGCGAGGCAGGAGTTTTGCCTGCGGAGCGTCTGAATGCACTCAATCATCCACAGGAGACTTCTGACGCTGCCTGAGATTAGCAGACAGGTTGAGATTAGGGTTAGGAGGGATAATGTCTCAGATACAGATGATGGTCTGCATGAGGAGTCGAAAGAAAAGTGAGATGACACTCAGACAAATCTCATTCCCTGCTCCTCTGTAGTTCTCCTCCACGCTGCTTTGGAATCTTTCCTTCCCTTGAACGTTGTTATCTTCCAAAGCTTCTTCTTCTGCTCCTCAGGCTTGTTCCCTTCTTTAGTGGTTTTTGTTGATGTCACACACAACCAGTAGTCATCTGCTGTGCAATTTGACTGGTGAGCCTCACTTTAGTGTGTATGCGTCCAAGGCTGCCTGGGAGTGTTCACCTCACACACTCTTTGTGTTCCTCCTCTTCTTTCCCCACCTCCTTTTGGTTTAGACTGCTCCTCTCTCTGTCGCGGCTGTGGAGGCAGCGTCTCCATTTCTAGCAAGGTAGTTAGAATGTTGTTCTGTAGAAAGTGGCTCGTCTAATGAGCCGCTTCCCAACCACACTCTGTGTGTGTGTGTGTGTGGTTGTTGTGTGAATATTGACTATTACATAACACTGGATCTGATATAGGCCTTTTAAAACGAGTGGAACAATCAGAAGGAAAAAACAGGGATTTAAAAAAAAAAAAAAACATGCAGGGAGAGAGTGAGCTGGTGTTAGAAAGAACTGGATGTTGTGTTTCCAAAAAGCTTTGATGTGGAGGAAGCTGAGACTGAAAATCACGCCTCAAATTAAGATTTAATTTGCTCTAATGCATTTTTTATATCAGAACAGTGAGGATGTTAATAGCTCTGTGTGTAATTAAGCTTTTGTGTTGTGTTTTCCAGAGAGCTAATATTTTTTATGTCATGTGTCAAGGGAGTTCTATTTGACTCATTTCATAATAGAAAAATCGATCATGACCGTTGTGGCGGTTACACAACATCTAAGTGATCGGTCACGCTCTGGAAAAGTTGCCCTAGCAGCCTGTGCATGATGCCGTGCTGTTTGCTCTTCACTGTTTGAATTCAAACTCGAATACGCAGCTAATTTCAGATTGTTTTGTGATTTTTATTCTAACTTGCAGGAGCGATATCACCTCATTTTATCAGCGTCTCTCTCCTCTACCCAACAGTTGTCGTCATGCCATCATCTCCAAGTTCTTCGGGGACAAGGCTCCAAACTGTGCCGGCTCCTGCGACTTCTGCCGCGACCCTAAAGCGGTTCGAGCCCAGCTGGAGAAGGGAGCCACCCTCAGCACCAGAACCGCTGCAGCTCAGAGCAACGAGCCCACGGGACCGTTTGGCTTCATTCCCAAACAGTATGAAGGTGGACGGAAGGGCTACGGCTTTGAGAGGCAGGACATTTGATTTGTCCCAGTAGGGATGTCATAGTTCTGATGTGTGTAATATAATTTCATGCAGCAGCAGTGGACTGACACTGATCTCACACCGTGTAGGTTTGATGAAGGGGAGAACAGCGGCAGTGAAGATGACGGCTCACACAGGAAAAAGGAGTTTACTGACCTCTTCAAGAAGCAGATGAACCTACGGAAGGTGAAAAACTCAGTGTTCAATAATATAAACCCTCTCTAAAACAACTCTGTACATTGTTTAGCATTTAGTTTCTAGTCTGTACATCTGCTCACCAGCTGTGGGTAGCAGAAAGACAGGGCGCTGCTGGGGCCCCTGTAACTGCAGCTCGTAGTAAATCGCTCCCACATGTTCAGTGGAGCTGTGGCACAACACTGAAGGCAAGCGATTCCTCAGCAGGTCCAAGTGGAGCCAGTTTACAACACGTACAATAAAATAAGGAATGTCATAATGTTAAATAGTAAAAGAAGAACTTAAACGAACAGGAAGGTTTCATCGTAATGGAAATTAAAGGGAACTACATTTGAGTTTTAAGGTGAATGAAGAGAAATACCAGATTAATGTGTTGCTATATTAAATATATATACACGCCCTATAGGAGAAATGTAATAAAACATATGTGCCTCAACTCTTCCAAGTCAGGTCGATTTTTATCAGCAGTGATGATCCCACGATCTCACATCATCATCTAAGTTCTTTGAGAGACTCCAGGCACCCAGAATTAAATAGTGTTTGTTCCACTTTGCCTTTAAAGCCACTGAAGCTGACATTGTGTTTGTTTTTTGAAACTCAAATGAAAAGCATCAGTCGGGCAACGTCCCAATTCCCACCGAGTTTTGTGAAAATCTGTTATTTTGACATGGAGAAAACACTACCCTGCATTTCTATAACTAACTACTGACTTCTGTCTGTGTTGCTTCAGGGAACTGACCGTCAGAGGGGAGATTTCGTTCCTCCAGGTAAAATCAGTGAAGAAGAAAATAACTGTGAATCAATACGCAGGCTGATGTTTACTGTCAACGTAACTGCTGTGTCCCTCTGTGCAGACGACAGCTGCCGACTCCGAGATGCCAGCAGCCAGAGGATCCCCAGGCTCACGGTGAAGGTACAGAGGAGCAGTCGAACGCCACCAACACATTCCTCATACCCGCTGCACTCATTAACACGTCTGCAGGAATTCAGTGACTCAGGTGTCATGTGATGCGAAGGGAGACGGTGGAGCCAACGTTTCAACTGAGCAGCACAACAGCACCACTGAGTGAATACCAACACAGAGACAAGGAGACGGCAGCACACTGCCACTGTGGCTCATTTATGTATTACATAAACATGTGTATTTTTAATTCAATCTATTTCACGTGAAGATACATCAACTCCACACATGAGAGTGATAAGAAAATGTGTTTGCTTTGTCATCTCGTACAAAATGAAAATCTTAACCTTTTAGAAATGAGGACTTAAAAATACAGATGTAAATACAGATTGTGTCTGAACTCCTATAGCAGACTAAATTCTTTTAATTCTTCTGTTATTAATAACTTATTTAATAAATAACTTTTTATTTGTCACTGTTTTTATTTGATTGTTAATTCCCTTATTTTCCAGGCCAGAGAGCACTGCCTGTACCTCTTGGAAGAGGCAATACATGACCACCAGGGGGCAGGAGGCACATTCATGTGAGTATGCAGACACATCCTTGAATCATCATTCTCATGCATACTTGATTTTCTTCAGAATCATCAATCGCCTTACGCTGTTCTCCCTCTCCCCTCCATCTCTCAGCTACGACCCTCTGTCCTCGGCGGCGGATATGGAACACGAGGTCTTCAAGAGCAGCAAGTCTTCCAACTTGTACAAGGCTGCTGTGCTGAAGAAGGTAAGTTCCCACTGTTCTGCTGCTGATGAAAGGAAGATACACATCCCCCAACTCGTCTCTTATTCTGAAGGTGGCAGAAATGAAGAAAGCAGCGACTTCCTCGACTGGAGGAGAAAAGGGAAAAGGAGACAAGACGACCAGCAGCGGTGAAGCTGGAGAAGTTGAGTCGAAACCCACAGGGGAAGCATCCACCTCCTCTTCTTCGTCCTTTTCTCCGGAGCTGCAGGGGTTCACACCTGCATCTGAAATCTACTCTGTAAGATTCCCCTGATGCACACTGTTCTCATGGTGGAGCTTCAGAAAATCCTTACATTATTGTGTTTTGCATTGTTCCTGCAGCTGAAGCGTAAGCGGGTAGGAGCCGGCCTGAGGGGCTCATCCGACCCCTTCAAGACCGCCAAGGAACTGCTGGCGCTCTCCATGCTGGAAACTGCTTCAAACAAAGGCTCAGAGAGTGGTGGCTTTTACAATGACGGCTCAGGAGACTGTGGAGAGTCGTCTGTCAAGGGCAACAAGGAGAGAACAAACACAGACACGTCCTCAGCTGTAACATCGTCCATCAGAGACAGAGCAAACGCAGTCGCTGCCCCCATGGACAGCCCGACCAAAGCCGGCAAAGCCACGAGCAAGAAGCAGCAGAAGCTGGTGGAGGCGGCGAAGAGCTCCCGCAACATTTCTCAGTATTTTGCAAAGAAGCAAACAACGGAAAAAAGCCAGGAGGAGCCACCGGAGCTGAAGGGACCTGATGATGTGGAGTCTCCATCTTCCACCTTACTCCAGCAGGAAGACACCATCCAGCTGGAGGACTCACTTTCCAGTGTGGACGCTATGGAGGACAGTCCTGTGGAGTCAGAGGCTCGGGATGTGACGCAGGAGGAAAGTAGAAATGAAGTGATCGTTATAGCTGATGATGATGACGAGGAGGAAACTCATCAAACAGAGACTTTAGAGCTGAAGCAGATTCATGAAACATCTCATCAGGAACTGAGGTCTGCAAATAAGGGATTTCACCATTTAATGAAAACTTTGCTGCTTTTTTTTATCAACTGTAACAGAATATTTTTACCCCTAAAACAGAAAAGAAGAAAAAGAAGAAGAAGAAGCAGCCAAACCAGCTCTAATACCAGAGGTGGGTGTCTCTGTCTAATCCAGTCTGATGACAGATTCCCTGCACAGTAGCTGATGATGATGCTTGTGTCCAGTTGACAGAGAACCTGAAGGCAAACAGAGAGTCGTCGTCTCCTCCGCCGAAACGCAGCCGGCCTCCAGACAGCAGCAGCAGGAGAGTGACCTTCAACCCCAACGTGCAGGAGAGGGCCCTGCAGCCGGCGGGTGAGCCGCCCACGCCTCTGACGCTGAAGGAGGCGGCCGATGTCGTCGTTCGATACCTGGACCCGTTTTACACTCGGGGGAAGTTTGCCACGAAGGTGTGAGAGATGATTATTGTTTCATGTTTGTAGAGAAGCAGCCGAGAGAAATGAAATAACGTGTTTGACGTGTTTGATGGTGAATTTATCAGCGGTTGCTTTCTTTGGTTTCAGGAGCTGTTCAAGTCCTTTGCTCGCTACTTGTCTCATCTTCTAACTGAAGGAACGAGTCGGGGAAAAGGTCAAGGTAAATACACAAAAAATACATAACAAAAATAAACAATGCCACAACTGTTTACAAACACAAAAAGCTCCTGAATCTTGTCTTTTGAGGCTGACGTCTTTATTGGCGTCTCTTCTCTTCAAAGTTGAGATATTTATATTTCAGTTTTGCGTCAAGTACGTGTTCGATACGTCCTCAACACTCCCACTCGCTCACTGTGAAGTTTCCAGACTGCTTTATTCTCACCCAGGCTCAAAAATGTGTATTCATTTCATTTCATTTTTCATGTCACGTACAGCCCCCTCTGGATAACACATGTCAGTTCAGTGCTCGTCTGAAACCAGCTCCACTCTCTGGTCTCTCTGTTTCCACAGTTAAAGCAGAAGCCAAAGCTCTCATCAAGAAGTTCTTCAGCAAAGTCCGGCGCTGTGAGAGCGAGGCCGACTGGAAGCACCTCAAAAGATCGCCCAGCTGTAACGCCTCAGAGAACAAGGAATGATGGGAAAGGGGAAACGTCGCCTTTTTTATGGCCGACCCCTTCGCCTCCTCTTCGTCAGTGCCTCTCGTTTCATTGATCTCAGGCTTTGCCACCGACGCCTCTCGACCAGTTTCATGGTCGATCCGCTGCTAAACTTCTGCTTTCGGTCTGTTGCTGTTTGTCAGCAATAAAATATGGAGCCGGAGATTGCAGAAGCAGAACGATGACGCGTTTTCTTTTATGTCTCTGGCTGTTCGCTGAAGGTTGTGTACACTTTGCATTTCTGACGACCGGAACTTGAAATGACTGAACAGGCAAAAACAGACTTCATCTCAGTGTAGTGAGGGAATATTGTGTATGTGGCACTGCACTCTTCTTTTTGTCTCCTTTTCTCCTGCACTTCTACATGATTCAAGTCTGTGTTGATTTTCATACTGAGAATCACTGGAGGTTATCCTCTGGGGATCATGAATGTCTGCACTCAATGTCCAATCCACAGAATAGGCCTTACTCAGGTTGTCAGTGATGTGAAGTGTACACACTCTGAAGTAAACTGGTCAAAGCATAAAAACACACTATGAATTAAACCTCATTGTTCTGTGTTGTAATGGATTTTTTTATTTTTTTTTATTGCTGCTACATATTTTGACTTGAACTGCAGAACAGACAGAAAAGCAAATGGGTATAAATGATAGATACTGTATGATATAAAAGTCTGTACTTTATTTGACTTAAACATAATTTGGTAGATTTTCTTGTTTGTGCTGAGGGACGTTTATTTTTCTTTTTTATCTTGATGGTTTCTCGTGTCAGTGCCCGTCAGGTTTGTGTGAGGCCCCAGTTTGTCTCCACAGACCAGAGGAAGACAAACCACCAAAGAGTCAAACTGGAAGCACCGATGGAAAAAAGACTTGAGTCTGAGAGCAGCCGTCATTGATCTGCTCTTTGCTGACAAACGTTTACAATAAAATCTTTGCTGAATAGGAACAGACAATGTGAGACGTCACTTATATTTATGAAAGCTTCAATTGGACAAATCCAATTATGAGGAGAGGGAGGAGGAGGAGGAGGAGGAGGAGGAGGAAGAGGAGGAGGAGACGTCAGTGCCAGGGACAAGTGTAATATTGACGTCACCTCCATCAGTGCTGCCTTCAAGTGCCTCATGTTACTTCCAGCTTCCGATGTACCTGAATTCAGACCAGAGGATGGGTGAAAATGCATGAAGTGAATTGATGATGCTGTTTTTAGTATTATCGTCACAAAAAGAGTACGAACAAACTATTATTATTATTTTCCTCTTCAGTATTTTATGTTTGAAGTCAAAACAAACACAACAAGGAGAGAGAAAAACTACAAACACTGTAGAGAGAGAGTATACATTTAAACCTTTTATATATTTTTTTATGTTGATCTTTATACATAGGATGCTTTTTATCTTATAATTTATCTTGATAATGTTATGCAGAGCTGATGACTAAATCTCAATTGCTGAAAACTACATCTTCCTGTACTCTAAACCAGCAATATATGTTTCCCCTCACAAATGGAATTATTATTATTATTATTATCATCATTATTATTGTGATAGTGCCTGCGTTTCCTGCAACATTTACGACCGCCCTTGAACGCATCACCCTCATCAGGAGAAGAAGCGGAGCAGCTACTCCTCCTCCTCCTCCTCCTCGAGGCTCTGCTGCTCATCCTCACACTGATGAGACAGAGACTCACTTGTCTCCTCCGGAGGCTGCAGGTCTCTGTTGTTTGTCCGCAGGTTCGATCGCCGGGCTGCAGGTTTGCCTCAGACCCGCAGACAGAGGCAGGTGCAGCAGCCTCGGATTTACTCCTTAAGTCGCTTGTCTGAAAGGGTTACACAGAGAGAGAGAGAGAGAGAGAGGTGGGGGGAGCAAGCAGCAGGCACTTCCGGTCGAGTGAATGAGCAAATCACATCCCCGGTGAAGAAGAAGAAGAAGAAGAGGAGGAGGAGGAGGTGGAGGAAGAAGTTGGTCAGCATCGATGCTTCGTGCAGGCGGGATGGAGGAGTTCGTGACGGAGGAAGAGGAGCCGTGGTACGACCAGAGGGACCTGGAGCAAGGTGAGGCATCACCCGGCCTCCCCCCTGAGGGAGGTGGGACAAAGACCCAGGCACATTCAGGATGTTTTGGGTGAATGGCTTCATGCATTGAGGAGGAGGAGGAGGAGGAGGAGGAGGAGGAGGGAGGGTGGAAAGAAAGAAAGGAAGGAAGAAGGGAGGAGGAGGTTGCATCCATTTGTAAAACAAAAACACATCCCTGCACCATGATGATTGTGAACCCATGTCTCTGCCTGCCTGTGTGTGTGTGTGTGTGTGTGTGTGTGTGTTTGTGTGGTGTGTGCGTGTGTGTGCGCCTGAGTGTGGAGCTGCCTGCACTTCACCTCCTCTCCTACCAATTATTTTTGATCTTGTCAGTGTTTCCCAGAATAGCCCTGCCCTGTCTCTCTCTGTCTCTCTGTCTCTCTGTGTCTCTGTCTGTCTCTTTCTCTGTCTGTCTCTGTCTCTGTCTGTCTGAGTGAGTGGATGTTTGCTTCGTCTCCTTCCTCCCAGAGCCACATCGACACTTCTCCTCTTCCTCTGTGTCCCATCACTTCCTCCTCTCTCTGGTGTGTGTGAGTGACAGAGGAGGATGTGACTGCGCCCATCGTTCATCTCGGCTGTGACATTTAGTGCGAGCACCAGAGGTCGAGACAAGCTCGTCCATTGTGGGAGGAGAAATCCAGAGCATTTTGTAGATGTGGATGTTTTTGGACAAAGAAAAACACAGAAGAGCCGAATGGGTGGTGGCCTTCCACTTAACTCCTCTGTCTCAAAGATTTGACCCAAACACGGTGGAGAAGGTTTTTGTGATTGTTTATGTTCTCTGACAGGAAACAGACCTTGTTTTCAATCAATCAATCAATCAAATGTAACTGTAAACTATCAGAGAGTCACATGTGAGGGATCCCTCTCCCAGGATTTGAAATAACAAATAAATACGACATTCATGAGAAAATACAGCATCTAACATAAATGGAGAGTTAATAAGCAATGATAATCCAGAGGTGTTGTGTTTGCATTAGTCGTGGCACCTAATGCACTGCCTTGTTTTACGGATGTGAAATGTAATGATGTAATGACTTGTACAGTGTGTGCACTTTCATTGGCAGTGGAGAGGTGTGTGTGTGTGTGTGTGTGTGTGTGTGTGTGTGTGTGTGTGTGTGTGTGTGTGTGTGTGTGTGTGTGTGTGTGTGTGTGTGTGTGTGTGTGTGTGTGTGCGTGCGTGTGCGTGCATGCGAGTGTGTGTGTGTGTGTCCTCCCTCCTGCAGCATCACCTGATCACCTGCTGACCCAGAGAGAGAGGGAAAGCAGCTTTGTGTGTCTCATCGTCGTTCATATTCAGTTGAGTGACAGGCAGGTGGATATATCGTTGTGTGTACAGGATTTGTGTGTCTGTCGCCGTGCAGTCATTAATCCCCCCCCCCCCCCCCCCCCCCCCCCCCCGGGTTGATCTGATTAGGGAGCCCCAGACGAGACCTCCTGAGCAGGGATCAAAGATTCCAGGCTTTAAGGGGGGGGGGGGCACTCTAACGTGCGCTCATGCTCGGGCATCATTTATGCCCCAGAACTGCTGATGTTATGTAACCCCCCCCCCCCCCCCCCTCTGCTATGCAGTGACCCCTGGTTTCATTATAATCTGGCAAAACATATGAAGTGCGTCTGGGCAGATGGCGCCTCCTCCACGGTGATGTCATGGATGTGCCGCGGCCTCATTCGAGGGGCGTGTGACCGAGCGTGAGATTCGAGCACGAGGGAGCATCACAGAGGAGCAGGAGGCAGGAGGCAGGAGGCAGGAACCAGGAGAACAGAAGCTCTCAGGCTCACTGTGGCACGAAGCATCAAATGGTTCCATGCAGGTTCGATCCTGCACGTGGTCGCTTGTGTGTTATTGGTGCTCATCATCAGACCCTTTGTGTTCTCAGGTGTCGGGGGGGTTGTGTTTCCTCCTCTCATCCGTGTGCATCCTTTATATAAATTACATAACTGAGACACATCGGCACGTGTCGGCCCTCAGGAGCAGAAACAGTGCTGTGACTGAGTCTGACCTATAGGGGGGGGTGGGGGGGGCTCGCTGTGCTCTCCTCTCACACGCTCTCTCACTCGGCTCGTTATCCAGGCCTGTGTTCAGCTCTCAGCTCTGGTTGTTGAGACAGGAAGTGACAGCCTGTCCTCACTGTCCTCGTGCAGCTGCAGCAGCAAACACAAGAGCAGCTAGTTCAACCCACCGGGGTCGAGGAAGGTCATCTCACCCCCCCTCCCCCTCCCCCCTCCCACAATAGTTCAGTACACATGGATTCATAGGGAATGCTCGTATCTGCTGCAGAGGCCTGGACGGTCCTCTCTATGACCCCAATGCACTGGAGCTGCAGCTTAACTCACTGTTATTTGTTGGTGAAGATTCTTTTTTCTATTTCTATTCTTTTCTATTTCTGTGATCGAGGCCACCGCAGGGTTCTCCCAAGAGATCACGACAGGCTGGAGAGTCTCAGGAGGTCACCTTCTCTATTCAGAACATTCAAGTGAATAAGTTTGTGAGCAAGATTTTTGACATGTGCATTTCAAGTTGAGCCGGATTGTAAAACAATTCACCTGCACTTCCCTACGACTGATGAGCAAGGCGAGGAGTTCACAAAGCTCAGAAACCAAAACACACCTGGGAGCTCATGGGTTCATGAAGAATGCTCCACACACAGAACGACCCCGGCCAAACTGGGATTCGACTCGCCAAATGTCAAGTGTGGATCTCATCGCAGTTTCCCCTGTTAAAATATCATTTATTAATTAATTCTAATGAAAAGAATAACATGCTTGTAGATGAATTAGGAGACATTGTTTTATGTTATTAGATGAAAACAGATGGATTCCTGCTCCATTCAGACACAAACTGGGCCGTTACAGAGATCTAGTCCATTTTGATTCACACCTATGATGACGCATGTGTGTGTGTTCCTGTCAGTGCTCCCCCCCCCGACGCTGTGGTGATAAAAACACTGCACTCATGTCCAGTAATGGATGTCAGTGACTCTGTGTTTTCTTCCCATCGACCCACTCCAGAGCCAGCAGGGTTCTCCTCCTCCTCCTCCTCCTCCTCCTCCTCCTCCTCCTCCTCCTCCTCCTCGGTCCAGCGAGGGTTTTATTCACCAGAGGAGATGAATAATTTATGTTTCAAGCTGTGTTGTAAAATATGAGCAACTGTTGTGTTGTCACTGCTCAGGGCGCTGGTGTGCACATGGCCACAGGTATTGTGTCAACGTGGAGGAAAGTAATGAAGCCGGTTTAATGATTTTCTTTTGAAGGCCTGTAGCTTGTTGCAGTTAAATCTTTTGTCACCTCCAATAAGGAGGAAGTACAGTTGTTTGTAAGAGAGATTCAATTTCCAGGAAACTTGGTGGAAGGATGTTTTATGAGTCAGAAGGCAGATCCAGGAATTATTTTTATCTTTCTTTAACAACGTGACAAATGACAATTTTCAATTGATTGATGGATCTTAATGAAAAACTAATCTGGCACGTTTAGGGGACTCATATCCTTGAGTGTGTGAAATGTGGTGCGGCTGGATTACATTGAAGGAGACTGATGTGTGGCTGTGGTGTACGAGTGAAATTATTTTTCAAATGTATTCAAATTGTCAAAAGCTTTTTCGAATATGAACTGTCTGAGTAAAGATCAATTCTTATACTTTGGCTCTCAGGAGGTCGTCATGAGACAGAACCAGGCCAGGAAACTCAGGATGTCAGAAACTAGGGCCTGATTCAAGCGAAGGATTTTCTCTAATTCACTAAGTTGATACAGATCCAGAAGGGTTTATCCTCTGGGAGCTCTGGTCCAAATGTTTTCTGGTGGAATGAAGACCCCCCCCTAGTCTCCCCCAGTGACCCCACAGTCACCCTCTGCTGTCTCCTGTCTCCTCTCAGACCTGCACTTGGCCGCAGAGCTCGGTAAGACTCTCCTGGAGCGCAACAAGGAGCTGGAGGACTCCCTCCAGCAGATGTACATCAACAATGAGGACCAAGTGCAGGAGATAGAGGTACGCTCGTCTCACACTGCGTGCGATGGAGGAATCTGACGGATTTGATCCAGATCCTACACAAGACATACGTGGCTTAAGCTTATTATCCAAAAATGTGGAGCGTTAGAGGAAAAAGGGAAAAATGAAGAACAGAAGTGTTTTTTAATCTGTGATATGCAAATGTCTGAATCTGTCACCTTCCCACTGCTCTATAAGGACTAGAGGAATCTGCTCAGCTGCAGAAACAGAAGCAGGAAATCACATGACCCAGTCTGTATCTGATAGATTTACCACAAAGCAGGCGAATTAACATCACGTTACGTTCACAGTGAATCCAAAAGTGAAATTTGCTCTCAGACTTCTGCATTTGGCAGATTCTCAAATCTAAAAACAAGATTTCATTATACATACACAGATCAGTAGTTCCTGACCTTTGTTGTCTCCACACCAACAAACTAGATGTTATTGAACTGTCATCTGTATAAAAGTACACATATTTATATATATTTCACATGTTTTCCCCCCCCAGTACTTGTCCAAGCAGCTGGAGATGCTGCGGGAGATGAACGAGCAGCACGCAAAGGTGTACGAGCAGCTGGACGTCACCGCCCGGGAGCTGGAGATCACCAACGAGAAGCTGGTGCTGGAGAGCAAGGCCTCGCAGCAGAAGATCGACAGGTGAGCCGCCATTATTATTACACACTTTGTTAAAGAGATGAGTTAAAGCCAAAGAGGCATTAACCTGAAGGACGACAGCCGAGAGGAAAGTCGTGTAATGTCTTTATTCTAACACGGTTTTGCATATTTCATATCAGCTGTGTCATAACAGTCCCCTCCAGCAGCCGTCAAGCTTTCATAACCATAATCAGGGATTGGAGTTCTTTACAGATCACAGTCCGGGACTAAAGGCTAAAGATAGTTCTCACTCACATTCTTTGTTCTGTAACACTGACTCATTGTCGCCCTGGGTATGTTGAGAAAAGAGAGAATTAAGTCATTTCATCGATGGCGTAACAAGCACAAGGAAAAACATTTGTTTGTGTGTTTGTGTGTGTGTCTGTGTGTGTGTGTGTGTGCGCAGGATGACGGGCACCGTGGAGACCTTGCAGGGTCAGGTGGACAGCCTGACGTCTCGGGTGGAGGAGCTGCGGACTCTGGAGGAGCTGAGGGTCCACAGAGAGAAGAAGGAGCGACGCAAGACGGTGCACTCGTTCCCCTGCCTCAAAGAGCTCTGCACCGCCCCAAGGTGACTGAGGACTGGGGTTTAACTTCCAGTGGTCAGGAACCAGCACACACACTCACACTCACAAGATGAGCATGTAGCTTAGTAAGCGGCTTTTAGACATGCAATGAAGACAGGATATATGTTCCTAGGGTTTTGCAGAGGGGCTGTATGTGAGGAAGCAAGTGTCTGAGACTGTTGCTCTGGACATTTTCTTGGCCTTTAGCTGCAGACCCCTTGTAAAATGTCCGAGTGAGCTCACGTGAGAATGCTACAGGAGAATGTCATGTTGTTTTTGTGTGTTTATGGCTGCAGCATGGGTTTCAGTGATGCACTGGGTTGTTGTAATGTATGAAATCCAGCTGCAGCTTTGTGATGCGTCTCTTTTCATCCTCTCAGGTATGAGGACGGCTTCCTGTTGGCCAACCCGGGCAGCGTGGACCTGGCTGAGAGTCAGCCGGCGGACGAGGAGAACGAGCGCCTGAGGGACATCGTCTCGTCCCTGCGCTCAGCCATGTCCACGGAGCGGTCCAAGAGGGAGGGCGCCGAGCGGGAGTGCTCCACCGTGCTGCAGGAGTTCGAGCGCCTGGAGCAGCGTCTCCTAGGAGCCGAGGGCTGCCAGCTGAGGGTCCGCGAGCTGGAGGCCGAGCTGCAGGAGATGCAGCAGCTGAGGAAGTCCAGGATGTGTCTCATGGGGGGCATGGAAGACGGCCTGGAGACGCTGCTCAGCAACGGGCCGGAGACAGACACCCCAGAGGTGTGCACGGGGCTGGAGGAGGGAGGTGAAGGAGGCGCTGGAGAGGCGGGGGGCCCGGTGAGGAAGAGCTGCAGCGACACAGCCCTGAACGCCATCTCAGCCCGAGACGCTTCGGGCAGACGTCAGGGCAGCTACGCCATGCATGCCAACGGCGTGCGCAAACGGGGCATGTCCATCCTGAGGGAGGTGGACGAGCAGTACCACGCCCTGCTGGAGAAGTACGAGGAGCTGCTGGGGAAGTGCCGGCGCCACGAGGAGAGCCTGTGCCACGCCGGGTCGCAGACCTCGCGGCCCGTCTCCAGGGACCCCTCCATGAAGGGGTACAGCATGATCTGTGCCGGGCCCTCCACGTCAGGGGCCGTCGCCGGGCCTCCCACGCCCCCGCAGACCCCCTCCACCCCGGAGGCCCTGGAGGGGATCAGCCGGCAGGTGGAGCAGGTGGACAAACGGCTGAGCCAGAACACGCCAGAGTACAAGGCGCTGTTCAAAGAGATCTTCTCCCGCCTGCAGAAGACCAAGAGTGACATGAACCCCGGCAAGAGCAGGAAGAGGAACAAGTGATCTGGAGACGAGTCGGTCCCCCTGCTGGAGACCGTGGTGTACTTCACCTCGCTATTCTGAGGGCTTCTTGTTTAACCTTCGCCTGCCTGTGATTCTAGAGGCTGATGATGAATCTGACAGTTGAGGGTGAAACCTCCAGTTGTTCTCTGATTAACCTGAAGCTGCCAAATGTTTCACTTCCCCACTCGGCTGGGAGGATGTGTGGATGAGGATGAAACGCCTTTTTTCTCTGAGCGCTCTTAACTTAATATTTAACATAACATCTGTTTAAGGACAATCTAGTTTGTGACGTATCTGTAACGGAGGTGCACTGACGCAGAAAGGATTTAACTGTTGCCATTTTATTATTTATGGAATTTAATGATGCCAAATAATATATAAAAACAAACTGGAGGAAAAAGAAAACTGCCTTTTGCTCTGAAATTACTTACAACAGTTGAAGCATGCTTCTGTCTTATGAACACTAAGTGCTAGATTGGTCTTTAAAAGCAGGTACAAGTAAAGATGTGATGTTTAAAGTGTGTGCGTGTACACGTTGAGTTGATTGGATGCTGATTGGTCTGGTTCTCATGTGGTTTATTATGGGCGGAGATGAATCTGCAGGGTTTTTACAGAATGCATTAGAAGCTGCACAGGACCAATGATCGGTTTGATTCAGGGATTTGTTTGATCACTAAATAAAATGACAAACTAATCAGTTCTACACGATGACTATTTAAATATGAGGTTATTTACATTACAATCTTTGCTTCTATACTGGTGTCGCATCGTCTTCTTTCATTTCTGTTCATTAATAAAGAAATGCAACATCCAAGTTACTTATTTTTTCACCAAGTGCTCAGGGAGGCAACAATTCAAACTTAAAATTGAGTAAAACAAACACACACACACACACACACACGTAGGCCCAGTCTGAACACTTTAATTTGAACACAGGAGATCAGTTGACTGTTGGTAATACAAGCAGCGCACACACAGTCCGACCCAACCCACAGAGAAGAGCATCGGTCCCTGACCCATGAGCTGAATGAGGCTGCGGTCGCAGACACCACTCACATCCTCATGGAGTGTAAACTGAGGAGAGAGGACACGTGTCTGCCACCGCCCGGTGTCCGCTCGTGGACTGACGTCTCCCGATCTCGGGTCAGAGCTCGAATCCCGGACGACGTCTCACCTCGCTGATGGGGAGCACGTGTGGAGTGCCGCCAGGTCAGCAGGAGCAGCATGAGGTCGGAGGAGACTGGAGGCACAGCGAGCGTTTGGTAATGGTTGAACTGGAGGAGGTGTTCTGCAGTTTGACTGCGATGGATCCAGGAGGGGAGTAGGGTAACGCCTCAGGGAACCCCGACAACATGGCCTCAGATGCTACAGAGGAGGAGACTGGGCGGTACGAAGCCTTTAATACGACCTGGAAGAGCTAATTTAACTGATATAAAGGTTTGTATATGATCAGAGTTTATAAATAGAGCTGAGATCTATCTAAATGTGACGGCTTTTACAAATCATCAAACTGGAAATAAAGGCGTTAAAATGTCTCCCTGCCCATTTCTTAGTATCAGTACATTATTGTTAATAACAGGCTCACGTGATGCTCGGGCAAATATCTTCTGAAGGCAAATGGCTCATCTAAGGTTTTTCTAGTTCTTCCTAGGGATTCTTGTTAAGGCCACATGGCTGCTTACATAACTGCCACTATACCCTGATCATGAGGGGAACAGACGCACCTCAAGGGGAACCCCCCCCCCCTTCTCCCAGCAGAGACTTTGCAAAATGCAAAACCGTTTGAAAGAGGCCTAAATTCTAAGTAACCTTCCAAGACCCTGGTACAAATAATCTGCTCAAAGGCTTTAGGAGGACTGCGTCCAAGAGTCCAGCAACGATTTCTCAACGACTGCACAGAGGTCACGCACACACAGCACTACTGCTCCCGGTAATATGCTTCCCAAGGCAGATCACGGTAAGAGTACAAAATTAACTGAAAAACAGAGAAGAAAGCAAAAGGGGGGGGGGGGGACAGACAAGAAAGCAGGAACTCATATTTTTCTCACGAGTAGGTAGCAAATATTTTTTTTTTTTTTACTTATTTTTCCTTTTATAAAAGAAACCATAACTGCGAAAATCTGGATTGTACACGTTGTTTGCTTTCTCCATTTTGAAAGATTTAATACTTAACAAAGGGTGGTTGCAAAAGACCCATGAAGCGTTACACTGGGGGGGGGGGGGATGATGGAGAGATTGGAATTTAGAAAAGAGAAATTTAACTGGAGGGGGGTTTTGGGGGTTGGGCGGGTGTCAATGGACGGAGAGAGCAAAAGCTTGAATCAACAAATAATCCAGACGGAAGAAAACGGAATGAAAAGGAAGAGGGGCGAAGCAGAGGAAGACGGTGTTGATGGAGGATGGCGTCGGGGGAATCAGTCTTTCCACTCTTTCTTGATAGAGAGGCTCCAGTCCCAGGACAGATGGTCGTGTTTGTCGTCGTCGGTGAACTTGGACTTGATGTCGTAGGTGCCGCGGGCCAGCATCCCCTTGGGCGCCTCCTCCATGGAGGTGAGGAACTCGTACTCCTCGTCCGGTCGGGGCCCGTAGCTGCCGACCATGTAGTCGGACTTGTCCACTGTGTGTGAGAGAGAGTGGGGGGGGAAAGACGGTGTAAGGAGTGCCTCATAAATTTATAATTACTGAGAGGAAATATATCAAATGCAGATTAAAAACCGGTCGTCCACATCTACTAAACTGAAGCAGCAGGAACATTACCTCTAGTAAGATAAGCTAACGGCTTCTGAACAAACAGGAATTGTTCTTGCCAGCCTGCTCTAGAAAAATTCCTGGGAAAATTTCCAAGTGAGCCCACGTGAGAAAAACGTAGACGTAGACGACACAGAGGGAAGACGTCGAACTTGAAAAGTCAACGAGATTCAAGAGCTACGCGATGATGTGCTGTATGGATTCTATAAATTCTCTCTATATTCTCTCTATTCTCTCTATACTCTCTATTATCTCCTGCCTCCTCTAACCTGAAGGTTGAATCCGACCCAGACGATCTCCTGCTGCGTTCTTGGGTCCAGACATTTGCCTGACTAGAATCCAGGGGATATCTCTGCCCTGGCTCAGCCACAATAAAACCCAGACTAATTTGATGATGGTTATTATTGAGCTTCAGAAGTAGTCTTCATGCTAAGCTAAGCTAACTGACTGCAGCCTTTTACTAGGGAGAGTGGTGTCAATCTCTTTTGTCCCCGTCTCCTTTAAGTCCTTTCATATCCGATAAAAATAAATCAACCAAAAGAAACTGCAGAGACGGCCCGCGGTCGTTCTCTGCATGTCACTCCCCTCTCTGCCCCATTTCAACTCTGTCTCTAAAACTATCAATAAAAAGCATAAAAAATTTCAAAAAATAATCTTTAAAAAAAAAAAAAAAGAAACTGCAGAGACTAAATGAAAAGACGTTTACCTTTGATTCCTTTCCTGAACGACTGCTGATTGTACTTCAGGCCGGACACGATCTCCTTGTTGACCTGCAAGAAAGAGACATGCGTCATTCTGCTGAGCTGTGACCCGTGACAGAGCCTCATCAGGGACATCTGCACACTTCAGACAGTCGGAGACAACAAACAGACGACACTCCCTCACCTTGAAGTTGATCTTTATTCTGTATTCGACTCCCTCCTTCAGCACAAACGGGTTCTTCCTGAAGTTGTCCAAGTCTCCTGGCAGGGATAAGGGCCACAAGGCAGAGAGAGCGAGAGCGAGAGAGAGAGAGCGAGAGAGCGAGAGAGCGAGAGAGAGAGAGAGAGAGAGAGAGAGAGAGAGAAGTCAATGATAGTGACCACCAGGTGGCAACAAGGCAGAGAGTGAGCGCAGCACTCCTGTTCTGTTGTAGTTCAATGAGACCACCATGGGAGGGCAGCAGAGCCACGAGGAAACAGCTCAGCAGTTGTTCCCACAGACACAGGACATGGAGATGACGTAATTATCAATTAAACACAAATGACCCAGCAGGACATTTGGTCTTTATTTTTGTAATTATTGTCCATAACTAATGTTTCTAGGGTTAGGGTTAGGGATTCCTCGAGTGCTTTTAAACATGGGGGTTCACTTCATTAAAATCCTCCAGGTATCAGCAGCAGATGATTTGTTTTCACTTAAAAAAATCTGCTCTTGTGTTTATTCCAGACAATAAAAAAAACTTGTCTGCTCCACTCACCCTGTAGATCGAGGACCAGGGGGTTTGGTGCAGTGCTACAGACCAGAGTCATTCGTGTCACCTGGATGTTTGGGGCATTGGGATCTGAGACGGAGACAAAGGGTCAGAGAAATAAAAGAATCATCAGTTTAAAGGAAGTTATGGAAATGTTACACACACACACACACACACACACACACACACACACACACACACACACACACACACACACACACACACACACACACACACACACACACACACACACACACACACACACACACACACACACACACACACACACACACACACACACACACACACACACACACGACTTAAATCTAAATACCTGTGGTTACTTACTGGTTTTACAGGTGCTCTAGAAGATTAGGAGAGTTATTATGAGAGGTATTCCACCACTCACCTTTAACCACACCGCTTTTCCCCAGCAGCGCCTCCTTGTACTTGCGCAGGCTCTCGTCATCTTTGTCCAGCTCCTGGATCTCCTGCAGGGTCTTCTGGGCGGGGGGTTTGTAGTTGGCCGCGGCCTCGGCCTCGTCGTTGGCAGCTGCGATCGCTGCCAGCTGCTCCTCTGTAGGCTCCAGCTCTGCCATGGTGCTGCAGCCACAGAGGGGAAAGGGACGGTAGAGGGGTGGTTAGAGGATAAGAGAATAAAGGGTCGGTGTCCACACAACACACCACTTCCCTCTACACTTTGCTTTACTGAAATCTGACCGACATGTGGAGCAAGGCATCGCTGGTTTATTAGACATGCAGCTGCTGGATATTTATTAAGGATTAGTTATCCAGAGGAGGACCACAGTGGATCTTGACTTGGGGCCCTGGCAACGTAGAGCAGCAGATCACGTAATGCAAACAAATAATAAAATTAGTTTTCACGGTATATGATGAAGCTCAAAGTGCTTTATATTAAAGAAAACAGATGTTTCAGAACAGAACTAATTGGGAAGATCAAAGATGTTAGAAAAGAGAAATTGTGATAAAGTATTAAGATTACAATGAAAGTTAGCTCATAAGAATGTAGTAACACTGAAAATGTATTCTTCAGTTTACTTTGCAGTTAATTTATGCTGATATCTTTAAAGTATAACGTCACAATATTATGTGCAAATATTTGACAGCAACTTGAGTCTCTACTGAAAAAAACACTTCACAAGAATCTGGGCGTGGTTTATCAAGTGTACCCTTTTGGCTTCAGGCAAGGCTGTTACTGTGTTTCTGTTCCTTTAGCTCCTCGGTGTCCACTCACACGTCTCCACACACTCGAGTGCACAAACTTACACACGAGGACCAGGAAACACGACCGTGAGGCCTCAGCCGAAACTCACAGCAGAGGCCCGTGGTCTCCATTATCTGAGCTCAAGTCTCAACTCGTCTCTTTTCTAAGTGACGGCCCAGGAGCAGCCGTGCTAATGCAGCCATCTACCACCAGCTGCACCTCCTCCCCAGTCACTGCTCATTAGACACGAGGACCATGATCCTGAGCAGGAAACGGCCATTAGGCAGATCATCCTCATTTGCTGAGAACATAGAGGAACTTTGAGTTCGCCACTAAACTCGATTGTTGCTCATAAGCTGCAGTGATAAATGGAGTGATCAGTTAACGTCTGGTGCACAGATGCCAGGCAGAGTCTGTACGAAGCTGATCTACACCTGTGGAAGTCAGAAGGCAGCTGGATGATGATGATGATGATGATGATGATGATGATGTTACTCTCATAACATCCCTGCAAACCTCAGGAACTGAAAACACACACATTAGTCTAATGGTGTTTGAGCAGATGTCCCAGCAGCTCAGTTGCCCTAAATACAAGGTGTGTGTGTGTGTGTGTGTGTGTGTGTGTGTGTATATCCAGTGTTGATAGTTTTGATGCAATGTTCTGTTGGAGACAAAAAAAATGTCTTTTCATTTGTGACAGTGGAAAAACACGACTCGAACTCTCGAGACTAGCTCCGCCCTCAAACCTCTCGTCATAACTCTCCTCATCTGTTTGCCGAAAGAACTCTACTTCCTGTTTTTGAATGAACTCAACCGAGCATAACCACTTTCTGTCAAACTGAGTGACTGTGTACTGTAACTCATGTAATCTTATTTATGCTTAGGAGCTGAAACCGACTCATCTGTAACAAAGAGCAATGCTTTAATGTTGATGATGTAATCAGATTTCTGCACTGAAAAATGACCCTAAAGGTAAAAGAGGAAGATTGTAACACAAACGGCTTCTCCATTCAAATTAAACCTGCTCTACAGATTCCATAAATACTTGATTTTATTAACTGTTGCAAATCATTGTGAGTTGAAGGTTGTCATCAAGTCAAGACGACAGTTAAACCTGATGAGTCTTCCTGAAGCAGGTCTCACCTGCTCGACACAGCAACACTCACATCGTCAACACACAATTTACAGTGTGAAGGATCCACACACACAAAACAAAAAATGAAATCACACTACTGCAAACAGAATCAGCAGAGAACTGGTTTGTTGCTGTGTCTGTGTCGAACCCTCCCTCCCTCCCTGCTCCATTGTGTCAACCATACACAGCTGGGTCTGAGCCAAGCAGGAACTAAACACCCAGCGACCTTTTTCCCGCATGGGGCCTCTGTGCTCCCATAAAAGCACTGAATTCCTTTTCTGCCAATAGTTTGGCTTCGGCCGGTCGAGTCTTTCTGGTCCGAGGGGACGAGAGAGAGGCTCCATGTTGCAGAGAGAGACGGGAAAGCAGGACCAGATAACACTGGGTCACATGACTCTTGAAATATCAGGGAACAGGTTTGTGTTTCTCACTTCCTCTCGAACGAGCTGCAGCGTCCCCCCCGCACAGAGGAGGAAGCTGCAGGGTCAGAGAAGACCGATGTGTTGCTCTACTGTGGCTCAGGCAGGAAAACAGAGTATAGAGTATAAGAAGGACCTGAGGGCGTCTACGTATGTCACGTCAATGTCATCAAAACATAACTAAAGTATGAAAAATGAATTAATTAATGTCATATTTCCTTTTGTCAGATAGCTTTAGATTGTAGAGCTGAGCCAACTTATCAATAAACTGAAGAGTAGGGTGACACAGTCTTGGGTTTTGGAAAGTTAAAGCAACTTGAATCAAAGAAACACATATTCCAATTATGTTGTATTATGGTACTTTGTACAGGATAATATAGTATTTTCACAGCATATAAAATTGCATTTGTCCACCAAATTCAGTGGAAACTGTTCAGAAACGTCTGCAGCTCGCCACATGATTCAGAGATGATACCTCCAAAAGTAAGAAAGAGTTGATCCAGCTAATTAAAAGAAGCACATTCCCAATTTAAATGGTTTAGCTTTAACAACGCTGACATCACCGCCCTCACGGTGACACACATTCTTTCTGGATAACTCTTCTCACACAACGTGGGCTGTGGACAACTGGCCACACACTGAACAGGAAGGGGAAAGGCTCCGTCATTGTCCCGCACCGGCGTCTGCTAGGAGACAACACACAGGTCATGAGATCCTGCTCACAACCTGCTCGCTGGACGGGACCCAGCGACTCGGTTTTTAAAAACAACCAGTCATCCCAGCAGCTGATGGTTCTCAGATTAGACCCTGTTCCTTAGCAACACGACCGAGCGGTGGGATTATGGAAGGTGGGATTAGAGCTAACGAGGCATTCAGGGACACGAGGAGAGTTTGCTGGTGTCACCGGTGACACATTAAGAGGATTGTCCTGACAGGAGTCGTTAGTGTCACTAAGACGGTACTGAAGATAATTGGTGAGTGAGCTCAGAGAGGACTGAGGAGTTCCTGTGGGATGATACAGGCTTTATGAAACAGAGTGTGGGGGGGTGTGAGTGTTCTTTCCATCAGTTTAGATCTGAGAGAAGCATCAACACAACACTGACACAGGGACAGGATGTAGATACTCATTAAGTGATAAAGTATTTTCTTCTTCTCACAGGCTGCGTTACTCACAGATTTAGATGATGCAACGCTTTGACTTTTGTAGAACTTTTGAAAATAAGTGAAATAAAATACTGCAAACCGATAAGACACCTCTGCTGATTAGTTGTTTTAAGGGTTAGCGCATTAGTATTTAATAAGAAGAAGAAACCCTGATATATGAAGCACGACATCTAAGAGAACATTTTGCTTGCTGCATTATAATTTTTCTACTATAGATACAATTCCACAAGACTAGTGACAAATCCTCGGAGTCAGTTAATCATTTCTATTGTTTGTTTATTTTTCCTTCAAATTTAACTTAGAAAAAACTACAATAAAACGATGATTACTACTTTTATTTGTAAAAAAAAAAATAAATATAGTAAATATCTTATTAACTCAAAAATACTGATAAATATTGAAATTGTTTTTCAAATTAAATACAAATGTAACAAAGTGAGAAAAGGATTTTATTCCACCTTCACTGAGGAATCAAATGTATTAAAATCTAATAATTTAGACCTTGAATTAATGTTTTACGAGAAACAAAGCATTCAAACACCTCAAAGACGACAACCGGACGTGAATGCGGTTTCACTAAAAGTGAAAAGCGGCTGAATGTCACCGCTGGCGTCACATCTCTACTGAACCTCACAGATCTCTGACTACTTTGATTGCTGGGCTCACTTCTCTCCATCGCTCTCATTAATCTTTAATAAAAGCTCATGAAATGCAGGTGCAAAGAATCATGTTTTCATATCAGAGTCCCTTAAACCCTCCAGAGACTGAAGTAATGCAGCCACTTAATCTCTCTCTCACTTTCATGTTAGTGTTGATTTAGGCTTTGCAGAGTTTTCTAAGAGGATAACGGAGCAAACAGTGGAGCTTTAAGAAGGTTTAAGAAATTGAACCACAACAACACCAAATACAATAGAAACACACCTGTGGGTTGTGTGCCTGGATGCAGCTAAGCCCCGTGACCCCCCCCCCCCCCGGTGCTACAGTGATCAAGCAGCAGCACATGGTTTTCACCTCAGGAGAGACCGACTTGCATGTCAGGCTGTGCAGACACTACTGCAGACTTCCTCTTTCAGGCCTGAGCTTCATGATTCACATCCTGTAGAGGACTAAATCAAGAGCTGTGGAGCTGAGGCACTTCATCTCATCTTCTTCACACGCCGCCTGTGAGGGTAACCCCATCGCTAATGGTCTTCTAATGACACAAACGGACTCCGTTAACACCGGCTTGATGTTAACTCAGTGGATAGAAGCTGGTTTCCACCAAGTTGAGGATGTGGTGCAACACGCGCAGGAAGTGTTGCACCAAGAGTCGCTGGCAGAGCTGATGCAATGCAGAGGAAACTCAACAGACAAAGAAGAGGATGAGCGACAAAATAGAGTAAATGACATTAAAAGTAGAGAATGAAAATGCAAGCGCACAGCTCGTGATAACTAATAAAGCCCAAAGAGCTGTTTAGACGCCAAGAAAAAGAAAAAGATTCATCAGGGCAGAAGACTAAGCTGATGACAAAGAAAAATGAGCAACGAAAAGGAGGCGGCAAGAAGAAACAGAGAAACAAAACATGCCTCTATCCCAGGAAGGACCAGAACAAATAGGAAGCTTTAAAAATAGCTGGTGAGAAATCCCTGCGTACGGCAGCAGGAAGCCGGGAGTGAATGGACGGCCAAGGTGCCAGCGGAAAGGTCAGAGCTTAGTCCTGCACTCTGGGGGTTTGGGTGACGTGCCCAGATCCCGTCTGCCTGCCTGGGCAACAGCCTGGGTGGAGGTGGCCGACTCTACACAACACAGGGTTACAGCCATAGATATTTATATAAAGGCTAGATGTCTCGTCCGCGTTGCCGGCCAACGGAGTCGAACGGCCGCACATGGCAGCCATCTTGCCACAGGCGGCTCGCCCACCCTTAACATTGTGTTGGTATTGGAACATGTACCTTTTAAATAAAATAAAATAATTCTTGATTTATATTTGTAAAGGGAAATCTTGTACCTATATAGAAAATTATTCTATTTATTTGACAATAACATAATTATTCATAAGTATGCAGTGTCATAACTACATCTCTGACGTTTATAACAAACCATAGTGTTTAAAAATAGGTTGAAAATTGAGCAAGTTATGGTTATTTAAAAAGTACATACAACTAAAACACAATGTTATGGGTAAGCAAGCTCACTGTGACAAGATGGCCGCCATGTGCGGATCTATGGTTACAGCTGTATATATGTTTTAATTCAAGAATGGGATGTGATTCAACAGGTGGTTGGAACATGTTACCAGAGGGATTCGACCAAAGTACAGTTTAAAAAGCTACATCCAGGGGTAGAAAAGGGGAAATATAATATTCATAGCCTGGGACTTTGAACAGGCTGCAGTGGAGGTGGAGGACGCCATGTTGTGTCTGTGGAGGATCACACAACGTGACTCTTAAGAAACACTAATCAGTAGAAGGTCCCGCTGGTCTGTGTGAGGAAGTGTTGGCTCACATTCCCAATCCCTGCGAGTTCAAACAGACGAGGCCACTGTCACAACTTGTCAGGGTCGACTTCAAAACGCAACTCAAAGGAATTACGTCTCAAAAAGTCCTAAATAGACTGAAACCGATTGATAAGAGTCATAAAACAAATTCAGAGCTGAGTTTTTGCTTCGGTGAGAACACAATTTCCTTCATAGCCTAAATATTTAAGTAATAGCTAACTGGTGCAGCAGTGGTGGCTGTGAACCTTGGACACTTTTCACGGCGAGCTGCTTGAACATGTGTGAAGCTTATTGTGCTGACGTCAGGGAAATACCTTCATGCTGAACCCAGGGTCATTAATTTGACCTGCTTAAAGGGAAGGTTCACCCAAAAGGGAAATTTCAGGGGTGGGTGAAGTGAATCCACAAAACACTTTTGGGGGTTTCAGAGGTAAACAGCGTTGCAGCCTAATCAAATACAGTTTAAGAAGCTAGAGATCACTTCTTCAAATATAAAAGAAACAATAGAAACAAAAAGTTAAAAGCCTCCATACTGCTCCTGTGGTGTCATACAACCGACTCAAAGTTATCGAAACATCATTTCCGATACTTTTTTTTTTGCCTAAATGTTCTTTGTGATCCACGTGTGACCACATCAGACATCAGAGGACATTCTAACCCTAAGAACACGGTGTATATTACAGTATTTATAAGTCTAATTTGAATATCGGGGGTTCTGGACACTTGGGTGACACCACAGCAGCAGGATGGAGACATGTTGTGGTTTCCCCCCCCCCCCCCCCCCTTGTTCTTTTACATTTGAAGAAGTGGTCACCAGCTACATAAGTTCTATTGGATTTGCCTGCAGCGCTGTTTACACCTGAAACTCTCAAAGTGTTTTGTGTATTCAATCACTTCACCTTTCACCTCCATGGAGATAGCGGTGAGTAGACGATGAGTGAATTAAAAACGCTTGGGGGAACCATCCCTTTAAAACCAAACCAGAGAAACTCTAAAGTGCAAAGTGAGACATTCGCCCCAGGGCTGCGACCTCAGGTTGGAAACGAGAAGTCAGCGATAGAAATCCATTAAGATTCCTTCAGGCCATTTATCGCTGACACCGGATAGAACAAAAGGGAGTCACGGTTGGATGCCCTGCAGCCCTTGAGCCAAGCACACAGCTGAGGAGACTCACTTCTGATCTCAGGAGATGTGATCTATGTGCACTCGACTTTGAAAACGGAGGCAGGTTTCTGTTTATAAAAAGGCATCAGTGGCAATTCAAATGAAGGGAGATGCGATCCAGGAAGTGGCCGAACATGTTCCTCTTGCACCACATGACAGGCGAGTCTCGAACACACAGTGAAAAGTGACCCGAAGCTCCACTTGGGATTTTCAAAGTCAGCGCATCCGCTCATTGTTTAGTGTTTAATTTAAAACGAGGGGAAGCAGCAGCAGACATGATGGTTACCTAACGGGGCTGCCATGTCGCTCCGGATCAGGCTCCACACCCGGAAATGAACTACTAATGATCGCTCCTTCACTTCTCGAAGCCGCGGGACAACTTTAAAAAATGACTAGACAAAAACACAACCTAAGTAGTTTGAGATCGTAAAACAATAACAAGAAGGTGATCGAATGGAAGAGAGAAAAAAACAGCCTCAAAGTGCAGAGAAGATGCTCTTTGATGTTTCCTAAAGTCACGTTCATGGCAAAGTGGTGACAAAGCGAGCTAACTTTGACAGAGCAGCTCCGGGGGGGGGGTTAGTTAGCTGGTTTAAGATTAGTAACTTAACGTGTTTGGGGAACTTACCGTTGTACTTGGGCTGGGATGAGACTCTCCTGCTGACGGTGGCGGGAGGAAATGAAGCCCGAGCAGGAAAATCTGAGACATCTGCCGCGAACTCAGCACCACATCCGGTCCACCGCCTTCAAAATAAAAGCCGGTTTCTACCTGGCTCCTCTCAAACGTCCTGATGTTTACATTTTTTATTAGGTAAATATTTTGAATCCATGGCTTCATATTTATGTTTGAGAATTTGTATCGCTATTTTTACTCCACAGTGGAGTTAGAACAATGTCTAAACACAACCCGGTTTATAACACAGAACAGAATGATGTTCACACGGTGAACACAGGATTTGACAATGTTTCTTTATTTGGTCACTTAATAGTTATTGCTCCTTAGTTTATCATCCCCTCTTGTATATTTTATTTGGGGTAAATAGGTGTAGTTTGTTTATATATATGTAACCTTATTTTTAATCATTTATATTGTATTTGTTATTAGATTATATACAATATAGAGTAGAGGTACACACATTTACGAATTATAGGAAGCTGGTTAAGTATAGGATAATTATTCATTAATAATTTATGGTGATGGGGGAGATTAAATAGATTTATACTTCGTCTCACTCCTTTTTTAATACTTAGTTTAAATCATTAGGCTTTTGATTTCCCCCACCCCATCACTGTTGGTAAATAAAACATGTCCCGGTTATTTCTCCCACTTTTTTTATTTACATGATCTACATAAATAAAAAACACTGAATTGAATATGTGAGTGCTGCTTCCACCACCCTCCACACCGTAGTCAAGATATGTCGAAGTTTTTATTACTTGGTATTGAAGTTCACTGTAGTTTATCTAGGGTACAAATACCACTCTCATATTTTTTCCTTTCAAATGTTTACTTTACACTTTTACTAACACTGAAGTATTTCGATATATTTCTATACATAAAATATATTCACCGCTTATATCTATCTACCTTTATATGTTGCACAGAGAACCTGTAAAATATATTTTACTACGTGAACTAATCTCGTCTTAATGTTGAAATCCTCACCGGAAGCAGACTGTTCACAATTGAAACCTTAGCTTCTGTGAGCACATTTCCGGGAGAACGCGCCTGTGACACGCGTGGACATGTAGATCAGCTCTGACACCAACATACCTACAAAGAGCTGCTTCTAGAGGCTTCACACATTTACTTTGTTCATCTCTCGGTTTGATCTCCTTCAGTGACGAGTGACGTGAAGTATCAAGCAGAGCATCTGATCACAAGTCAGGGTGCAGGACTGGACTCATGTTATGGGCGTGGCAGGCACAGAGGTTTGTTCTCTACACAAACCTCAATCTGACTTTACAGACCATATATGGTCTCTACCAGACTGTATGAAAAGGCCCCTGTAGTGCAGGGCGACCCCTAGAGGCGTTGAAGTGCATCAAGGCATTAGGCATAAAACAGTTGCAGTGGGATATTCAGATTTTTAGCTCCATGTTTATGGCAGTTTTATTTAACATGGACAAACCAAAAGTTGTCCAGTACGCCAAACTAACTGATTTGGACCACAAGACTTAATCAGCTAAAGCATTTGATAGTTTGTAAAAGTGCAACCCAAATAAGTTAGTTCCATATATCACTTTAAATTAAAAGCCCCTTTTACCATTGTGAATCATTGTATGCATACACATGAAACGGGAGCGTACTGGCTTACGGTGTCAAGTATAAGAGACAGAAGAAAAACCAGTCAGTTAAGTAAATAAGTTTACTCTTAGTGACAGTTGAACCCATTGACATTAAAACAGAAACAGCATTTGGTCAATAAGCACTGCAGGTTTTATTACAAGTCTCAGTAACTACAGAGAAGAGGAAAGAACTGGGAACCCCAATTCACATTAACCTACGACCAAAAGCATGTTCATGAAGAGAAAAAAAAAACAACTGGTAAAAAACACTTCGGACCATTTAAAAGGAGGATTTGCAACAACAATTTCAATCACACCAGAAGACAAGTGTAAAATATTCTGCACATTTCTGACGAGGGCCCTTCTGTGCAGACAGGAAGGGAAACGAGGGGGGGGGACTTCAGTTTATGTCGTGTCCATCTGCAAAACAAGGTGGAAATTAGACAAATTCCAGAACAGGATGAGTTAACTGGGGACAGGTACGTCATTGAAAACTGAACATACCCTGGCATTGTAGGCGTCTAATTGGGCGTCGAGTTCCTCTGCCGACATCGCCGCCGCCTTAGGGTTTCCGCCACGTCCTCCTCGACCCCGTCCTCTGGGACCCCCTGGACCACCGGCACCACGGCCTCCTCGACCTCTCTGCATGCCGCCGAAGCTGCCCCCTCGATTTCTGTTCATGCCTCCGCCGCCACCTCTGTTCAGACTGACAACAAGAAGGGTCATCAATACGCAGCCCTCAAAAGTTCCAGTCAAATATCTAATAATTATAAGAATGCACTCACCCCTGTACAGGTCGTCTCTGTGTGTCGATCTGTGATGTGACGAGTTGGATGTTCATGGGCCGCCCTGAAAGAACAAAAGGTGCAATACGTTTACAATCTGAGCAGGACAGCAGTGCACAATCAAGTCAGGAACACAAATGCAACTTAAACCAGCCATCAAAAAACAACAATGAGGTTTAACAAGTTTACAGAAGTTTCTTTCAATGCATACCATCGAGTGGGATGCCGTTGTACTGCTTCATGGCCTTGAGTGCGTCTGCTCTTCTTTCAAAGTGGACATCTGCAGTTCCCAGACTTCTCCCTGATCGGTCATAATGAACCGCCGCCTTCTTTAGAGTTCCAAATTCAGCAAAGAGTTCCTGAAAAGGGAAAGACAGACCTTAGTATAACAAACAACATAACAAAACATTTGTTTTTTTCTACTAAAAACAAAGGGTAAAGATTAACTCATGTACCTGAATGTCTGCATCTGAGACGCCAAAGTCGAGATTGGAGACGAGGAGCTTCCCTCCAGTTTCCACGCCTCCTCCTCCGCCACCTCCAGCAGCACCATTGAAGCCACTGAAGCCGTTGTCGAACATGTCGTGCTGCCACTTATCTGGAAGCGATTTTAGCTGCAACAGATGAAAGAGAACGAACCTGCTGACTTCAGGATCCCCCTTGCCTCTGTCAATCACAGACTCCACACGGCTGGGTGCTGGGGCAAGCAGGGCCTCCGCTTCCAACAGGGCCACGGTGCTCGGCTCCCCCAAGAGGGTTCCCAAAGTCCCCTGCCCACCCCACCACTACAAGCAAGTGATTAAGTACAGACAGGGGGACATGCTGGGACAAACTGCCAGTAAGGCAAGGGGGTGTGCTGCTAATCACATCTACATACAAACATATTGTAAGTTGATTTAAAAAGAATCTGCTGAGATGTTTACATCAATGACAACTCAGTCAAAACCCACCATAATTACTACCCCCCCCCCCCCCCCCCCCCCGGATCTTCATGAAACCCCTGAACAGCTTGTACCAATATTGCCCACAGTACTGTTGCCATGTGTGCCTCCACCAAAGATTCTCCAGACACGATCCTCGGGTACACAGGGGGTCGCCATCTGAAGCAGCGTGGCCTCCAGCGTTGCACCATGTTTCCCGGTTCACCCGAAAGAGTTCTTTAGCAGGCCACGAAAATGGCTCTCACGGAGCGGGAAGGGGAATTGTCCTCAAGGAAACGGGGAGTGATCGTGAAAACACCTAGAAAATGGCCGGCTATCCCCTCTCCGAGAGAGTGGATTATCTAGGCGTCCATTTTGAGACCACGCCATTTTGATTGGGGCTTTGTTGGGACTCGTCTAGACGTTGATACAATAACGGGGGTGAAGATTCGCCATTTATGGACACTACCGGGGGGGTGTGAAGTCCACCGATCCATCCATAACAGCCACACTGGTCGATAAGCCACCAAACCGGGCCTCGGTGTGAACCCCGCCGACCTCTCCCGAACAAAAGGCCGTCTGCACCGGGGGCATGGACAAAAACTATTAGCTCCCAGAAGTGGTGATAAAAATCTTGAGGAAGATTTTTCTCGATGGAGCAGATTCCTCTCACCCTCATCAAGCTGACCAGTGGGGGTGGAAAGGGCTCTGACTGCTCGTGGACGACTATCTTTAAGTTAAGTTGCTGGATTCAAAATGGCGCCGCCGAGGCCTTCCCGATCCAACTTAGCCAACCCGGCTAACACCTCCTCCAGCCAGGCCTCTTCTTGTGGAAAAAAAAGATGCGACATACACGGGGTTGTGGGAGACGGGATAAGCCATGTATACAACTCCCATTAATGCCGAACCGCAAGCTAAACTCTGCGGCCGACAATCACTATTAGCTCGACTAGCTAGAGGGTTAGCTGGCAAGCTTATCGTAGAATAGAAGGATGTGACCCAGGCTTCTCTCAGGTTAGCCGACGGGTTTTTATCCTTTTTCCGCCCACTCCTCTTAACTTTCTCATACCCTGTTGTAAGGCGTTGTTCTGCCTCTAGCACGGCTCGGGTTCTGTCGGTTCCTCATGGGGCCGGATCCACCGCCTCGGCCTCCAAATCCTCCGTCGCCGCCACCGCCGCCTCCTCTCATTCCAACGCGCCCGGCGCCGCCTGCTCCTCGGCCGCCGCCGGAGCCTCCGCGGCCTCGGCCTCTTCCGCCGCCGCCGCGGCCTCCGCCTCTTTGCTGCCTGTTCTGCTTGATAATGTCGTCTAGAGACATATCCATCTTATCGGCCATTATGCTAACACCGGTAACGCTAAACTGGAAACAGTGGAATTAAAAAAAATAGACCGTGTGTTGGTCCCTCGCTCTCTGCCCTGCACAGCTGCACGTTGTATGATCTGATGAGAAAAACACAATGACCTAGCCTCCGCCTGTATATATACGCACTGGGTCGTGACGTAGGCGTGTCGTCACGACGCACAACAGAGGAACAACAACAGTTCTGTTATTGTCCCCGTCACTCATGATGATAATAAAGACGATAAAGATATTAATGTCACTCTCTCCCTTTATCAACTCTGACTCTTGTAAGTCAAAGGGAGTTTTGCTTTACAGATTCAAGCTGAGACAATTAATCAAGATAATTGATCAGCAGCTATTTACCATAATCAATAGATCATAGGAGTCATTTCTGTTACTGCTTCCAGCTGCTTAAATTTAATTATTTGACCATAATATTCCTTTTTTTGTGACAACTGACTAATTATCTATGATCAGACAAACAAGCTAATTTCATACATGATTCTTATAAGTAACACGCCAAATACTGAATCAATTAATTTGTTCAAAAATACAAAATAAACAATGATGACTTATGAATATTCATCATCTTCACCCATAGGGAAACTCACTCAATATATATGCAGGATCAATACAAGCAGGAGTATTGTAAAAGACTTTTATTCAACATTTTGTTTCGTTTAGGGTGTGGGGAAATGGGGAGGAGGAGGGGGGGGAGGGTTCACCAAGGGCAGCACACTTGGGAAGGTCTCTACTTAGTAAAGTCCATTTGATAGGCAAGAAAAATTCCTCTTAAAACGTTGGCCTTCTACATTGCATTTGGCTTCCAGAACTCGCCCATGAAGTGTGTATCCAATGTGACCATTTCATTACTTCTACAATAACTATCTTCCAAAAACAAACTTTAAAAAAGAGACGTCAGCCCTTTCGCATTTTCCTCCAAAGTCATATAAGTAGCAGTAGTAAAGAAAACAGGGTTTGTGTTTAAGACTGCAGTCTGTTTTGTCCTGTGGAGAGCGGCAACAGTTTGTACCTCAGCATCAGATGTCAGCAAATTGTGATGAAAGTTTGCATCAGTCCCATCCACATAAACAATGTACACATGAAGATGTTGTGACTTGAACCAAGAGAGGGGAGAGTTTGTGCTCCCTGGAATCCCAGTTCTTTTCTTCTTAGTCAGTTGGAAATGATAAAGAAAGAGACAGGGGTTGCTATGGTCCAGAGTTGAGAGACAAGCTCGGCGTTCTGTGCTAAGACCGGCCAACAGGGCGGACTTTCTGGCTGACAGAGGGCTGATGGAGGAAGAGTTCGCGAGGATAATGGGTGGAGAAAAAAAAAGCGACTGGACCATCTTGAGAAAGACTAAGACTTCTTGGAGTCCTGTGTGTTGCGTTTCTTGAGGTCACTCAGGTCCACTGGCGTGAAAGCTGCAAGAGAGAGACAAAAAAAGAGATGTGCTTGATTTATTTCATCCTTCAGTGTGTCATTGGAAACACAATTTACTTCACTAAGTCTTTAAACTGGAACTTACAATGTAGGTTAGGATTTGGGTTCTTCTCCACATACTCCTGTGGTCCACGGTCATTGCGTTCACTATTTTGTGTTGATCTGATGTCTCTGAGCACACACTGCCAAGCTGGAGAGGGGCAAAGACAACAATGCTTTTGTTACATTTAGAAAAACGTCAATCAACATTCAACTTGATGAAGGAAAACAACAAGCTCAACTTAATGAATGTGAGATGAGTAGTTTAAGCCAGTTTCACTGAATCTGAGACCAAGTCCTGACACCCACCAACTATAAAGCCAATTCTTTAGTTCTGTTGTCGGATTCAGATACTGTAGTATATAGTTTCCATGTATCATCCTCATCACTTCACAGGTTCCCTTTGAAGCTTTAACCTCAAGTAGTCATATGGAGCGTTTTCTATGTGTGGGCCCATTTTCTTTGTCTCATGCATGCACACAGGTGACGTGATACTTAGTCCTGCTAATGGCTTTGCTTTGTTCCCCTGATTTACAGGTTTCTAAACTTCCACAGAGACTAGATAGTGACTCTTTATACAGAAGATAGCGCCACCACGTGGTTTCACGTCAAGATGTGAAGCAATGTCTGGCAATATTGTAGACCTCATGACCTCAAGGACAGAATCAATGTGTTTTTAAGTAAATAGAATGTATGACGGTTTGTGTGGCCTCCTGCATAAGGAGAGAAAGCTCACTCTCGACTTTAAGATATGATTCTACAATGTTATGTTTGGAATAGACTACGATACAAATAATGTAACACATGCACAGATTAATGTTATTAAAAAGGAGCCTCTGGTTCAGTGCATCAACAATTATATTTAAAAAACAAGTCTCTAGTTTTAAGATGTAAGAGATGAGGTCACACAAGACAAATGTTTTTGTTTTAAATGAAAAATTCATCACGTCAATAATCAGGAGTAAACTTACTATCATGTATAAAGCGCACATTTTCCTCGTGTGCAGGGGTGAAGAGCTCCCCAGTGTTAGTGGGCGATCGGGGGCTTGAAGTCCGCTTGTAACTATTCACCATCCTGGGAGCAGATGAGCTTGATAAACATGAAAACAGCAACATTAGCAGCACAAACAGAATTCATATAATTTATCACTGTTTACTGCAAACTAAATTTCAACGGCCCAACAGGGTTCATACCTATAATTACATTTGACAAAGCTACAAGGATCATTGTTAAAAAAATGTGAACACTTGCACACTGAAGTGCAGAGACTTTTTTCCACACCTGGTCATTCTGTTTGCAGTCTGTACTCGCTCCTCGCTCCTCTATGGTGAGTGGATGTGAAGGATACAAAGGTCTAGAAGTCCTCAACTGGATTATTGTAAAAAAAACAAAAACAAAAAAAACAACAGAGACTTTAGCACCCCCACATGATCCAATAAGTCAGTTTCTAACATTCATGTCATGGAACCAAGTACATTTACTTACAAACTGTATCTAAGTACAATTTAGTGATGTAAACTTGAAAATATTTTTCATGCAACATTTGAGAGAGAATACTTGTTTCTATGCTTTAGGTCCAAGTTACTTTAGAGGGAATAATGTTACAAAAGAGAGCTGAAACTACTAGTGAATAATCTTTAAGTCATTGAAGATGAATCCATAATGACAACAATAACTACATAAGACAGCTAAAATGTATTAGTAACAATCTAATTAAAATGTATAACAACGATATAGAGCTGACGACTTGATTACTTGATTGGTTGGTGAACTGATCCAAAGAAATACATCAGCAACTGTTTTGAACATTGACTAACATTTTCAACACAAAATAATGAAACACCTGAAGTTATCTGAGTCCAGCCTGTCTAACAAGTTACTTTTCATCACTGTAAACTTGATATTTTGGGATATTTGTCAAACAAACAAACAAACAAGTGAAGGCATCCATTTTGGCTCTACTAAGTTATGACTATACAAACAGTAAACCAGTTAAATATAGAAGAAATAGGCAAATTACTCAATAATGACAAGACTTCTGTCCTTATTACTCCCTTGTTACTATTAATTATCAGAGTTATGTGATTGTTTACATTTGATGCTTTACTAATACTAGACTATTTACTGTGGAAGTTTTCTATTGTACTTCATTTTACTTAAACTGTAACACAGATGTTTTCCTTGTAATTGAGCATTTATTTCTGCACAGTGGTGTTCATACTCAAGGATCGGATCTGAACATTGCATCCTAACATCTACACTTACATGGAGCTGAGTTAGCAGCAGCATCAGTAAATGACTGCTAGTTAGCTCCCTGGGTTTACAGTGTTAGCTTCCTACTCATCCACATCCTCTGATGGATTCTGAGAAGTGAAAACAACCCCAGTAACACTTCGTGGAGTGAACTGAACGTGGATAGAGTTCACTTGTACATAACCAGCCAGAGATCACAGAGGAAGTGGACGAGCCAGGTTGTTGTTTACGTTTTTTTTAACTGAAGTAGCTTCAGCAGTGTTGGGCACAGGCTACACACTTTAGCCGAGTGTTGTTGACTACAGCTCCAGCTCTCACAACGCAACACAACACCTGGTTTCTAACATCGTGTGTGATGGTTTGGGGGTGGGGGGTGGGGGGGTCTGTGTTTCCCTGCAGCTGCCTCCTGGGGGGGCGGGGGTGGGTGGCAGCGAACTGGGGATCTGCTGACACGATAGTTGTGGGGCTAGCTTTAGCCTCTGCTAGCTGGTGATTTGCATTGTCTTGTCGTAACGTTAGCTTAACACAGCTAATATCCCCAGCAGCGGTTGCCGGGTGTAAAACCCTCCCCCAGGAGGACATCTAACCCGGCACCGATCAAATCAACCCACCCGATAGAGAACATAGAGTTAAAATATGCAACCAACCTCTTTTATTACCTCTCCTTTCGCTTTCTTTATTCAGAGACTGTGTTCGCCGTTAGACCTGCTAAAACGTTGCCAATGCCAACGAATCATTTCCGGGAGAGGACACGGAAGTGAAAGAAACCCCTCACGATTATAATAATATAATATAATATAACATAATATAGTACAATATAATATAATAAGAGATAATATTATTAGATCAAATAAAATAAGATACGATTAAAAAATATTTAGACAAATGACCACAATAATACACAATACAGTTTTCTTGATTGAAATAGTGTGGAAGAGGCAAGCATTTAAAAATAAATACAGTAAGTCGACCTATCTACAGTTTAGTGGTTCGTGTACATTTACTTTTTATTACTTTCTATTTTAATAACAAACCTACATGTCAGAAGGCTTTTTTCCATTGATGCATTGTGTTTCATGTCAGATGTCATGATTCTTTTGTCACATTTGTGTTTCCATGTTTAACCCTAATAAAAAAAAAGCAGCTGCAAATAAATCGGACCACAGCTGAGGGACCAAAATATTTTTGTTCCACTGCAGCATTGCATTACACATCAGAAAGGAGGATCAGTGAAGAGCTACGGTTTGGAGTGATGGCGCTTGAACAGACTCACCCTGCAAGTCAGTCATATGTTTATAAAAGGTTTCTTTATTTTATGAAAATGTACAAAAATAATTATTGTAGAGACAATTATAAGACTTTCATTGCTGATAATTGCATTTCTACTATACGGAAAACACCAGCAATTCATTAGGGAAGAAACACCGCAGCCGAAGAAGTGCTTGTGCAGCATAATCTCTTTTCTTCTTCCTCAATTCCTGACCTATCTGTGAAGTATTAACTATTAATGTGGATCCTGTCTCTGCCCAGCAGTGAGGATACACAACTCTGTGTAAGACACCAACAACTAACGTCCCCAATTCGGTGCTGCAGATTTAATACAACATGGAGGCTGCACAGTGCAACCGACTTAACTGATAAACACTATCACAGATACAGTGCTGGAAAATACACAAGGAGTGAAATTAATCTAATTTTCTTCCGAGAGGATCAAACGTCACGTGTCAAGACGACATTTCAGTGACACGTGTTTGACCTTGCGGTACATGACATGTGAGTAAAGAGTACAGACATACCACAGACACTATGAGAAATACACAAATTCACAAAATAAACTTAAATTAAATAGGACCAGAAACCGAAAGGCAGCTCAATTGAATATTGCCTCATGGCCACGATAAAAAAAAATCTGTCAGTAAGGTGTCCTACACGTCTGAAGCCAACAAACAGACCCAACGTGGATCAGAGATGGTGGCCTGAGCGTTTTCCTCTGTGAGCCTGAGCTCATCGTTCTGTCTCCGTTCCCTCTTGGGTCCGTATGATGGCCGGTCACACACAGCCAGTCTCAAACAGCCGGGCCAGTTCTTTGCAGTCTGGGTCGATGAGGTCTGCCGGCTTCTCTCCGCTTTCATTCTCTGCCTCTGTGCTGGCTCCTATCGACAGCAGGTAACTGTGGAGAGCAAGGGAGAGGATCGTTGAAGGATTGAGGGATTCTCTTAAAACATGTGAGCATGAGATTATTTATTACTGTGTTTTATCACTGTCTTAACTCAGAGACTTCAGAATAAGACAGTGTCATTACTCGTAGCTGTTAAAGCAGCTTTAAATATTGTGGACCAGTTTATGACCATCTCTTCTTCCTTTGGTTATAAATAAAACATAGCATCCTGATATTTGGGTCTTAAAAATTCTCCAGCCTGGTTTGCTATATGCTGAAAACCCTTTTTTTTGTGTATTGTGATGGTTCAATTGTCTCTGTTTCATAAATATCTTTTCATTATGTTCAGCCACTTTTAATACATATTGCCAATATTCAAATTCAAACTACTATTATTAAGAAACTACAGATATAGCTAGTTCTGACCAGGCTGTTGTGGTCAATTAATATTTAGGTTTCAAATCCCAAACTAAATTGTTCCTTACTGTGTTAAAATCAAACTTTTTTTCTGCTTTTCAGAAATTAGAAGATGAAGAATGTACATTTCTGAAGTGACATTATTACCGAGCAATTTCTGGGTAGCCGTCGCTGCACGCCATGTGAAGTGGCGTCCATCCGTCCTCGTCCCTCTGATGAACATCAGCGCCGTATTTCACCAGCAGCTTCACCACCTCCATGTTTCCTGTCAGCACGGCCTCATGCAGCGCTGCCATACCTGCACACAAAACTACATGAGTCCTCTGCAGCAGCAGCAACTGATGTCGACGTTGTTTCTAACGTGGCCTCTGATTAGTTTATAGGGGTTTTGAATGTCTCCAGGGAAGATTGCTGCAGTAAAGCAGAAGCTGTGGGAGTTGAACTGACCTGAGTGGAAGATCGTATCCACACGAACCTTCCTCGCCCTCATGAACCGACCGATCTGCTCCAGATCTCCCCGCCGGACAATATCCTGGAAGATGATGTCATTGGGGAAGTGCACTGTTCTCTTTGCAGGTGTGACCGGTGCGACCGGTGCAGGAGGCTCCTGGGCCTGCGGGCGACGTGTGGAGCGGTACCGGGGCTCCTTGGTATATGAAGGGATGTATGTTGGTGCACTTTTGTATGTGGACGTGTGGTATGACGGAGTGTACTGTGTCGTGCTGTACTGCGTCGGGGTGTACTTTGTCGTGGACGTGTATGAGGATTTGTACTGCGTCGGTGTGTATTGTGACTGGGTGTAGGTTGTCGGCGTGTGGTAGGTTGGTGTGTACTGTGAGGCGCGTGTGTACGTGGATGCTGGGACGTGGTAGTTGAACTTCATCCCTGCGGCGGTGGCGGCTCTGCCTCCTCCTCTGCTGCCAGTCCAGGAGGAGGGAAGTGAGAAATCCAAGAGAAATGCACCAATCCAATAAAAGAGCAGTATCCTTTGCGGTGTGTCCTTTTTGTCCTCTCCTTATTTATCCAGATTGAAGAAGCAAAGTGTCAATCACTTTGCATAATAGAAACAAATCCTTGGCTTCTCTCCACTGCGTCCCAGTTCCTTTCTTTTAGCTCCTGTCGTCCTCTTTTTCTCGTCTGCTGGGAATTTCTCCCATTGACTTTGAAATGGTTTGTTTGCACCGTGTGTTCGCTGCTGCACAGGCCCGTCGTCTGACCAGGCCAGTTGAGCAGGACCCCTTTATACCTTCTGTGGGGCTATTTTGGGGCCTAATATCCAGTGACTACCGCATAGAAATGAGTGGCCCTTGTGCAGCTCCTCCCACCGTGCAGGCCCCTGTCCACTGACACTGCACCCTCCCCCAGATCATAAAATGTGTTGACAAAAATTGTCGTCCTTGCGTCTTGCTTGAGAAATCGTACCACTCTAATTAATGTTTGTTGGAGGCTTTGAGCCAAAACCTATTCTGGGCTTTTGCAAAAGTCAGTTTTCTGTGAATCCAGTTGTTTTGATGCTATCGACGAGAGAGATAAATAAACAACATCCCAGAGTGACAGCACATGTTGTCATGCTTGTACGTGTTCTTTATTCGTCTGCTTACATCATATCTGATGGCGCAATGTAATATTGATTTCCAAAACACTTTCAGTTTCATAATACATCGGAGATTGCTCTTTTCCTTTTCTTCAAGGGCTCCTTTCGCCCATGTCCCTTCTTGTGTTCCCCATTGACCTTCCTCATGTGACCCTTTGTGCCTTCCCTTTGCATCACAACCAGATACACCAATAACCCCCCCCACTGAGGTTACCTGTGTCAGTGCAGTCACAACCAGCCGAGGGGGCAAAGTGTGTAAATGCATCCTCTCCCTTCAGATGCCTAAAAAAAGTCACATGGTTCCAAGAAACGCGGCTATTTACAACACTGAGGTAAAACCTCGTGCTGCAACACACACAGAGAAATAACTTCCTAGGTTCTTCTTGTTACCGATGATTAATGTATTTAATATTTCAAAATGAGCAACACTATCATCATCGTGTGACAGAGCGTGAGTGCCAGTGGGGCTGTGACATTGTGGACGTCTCCCCAGCTGTCCCCCAGACACACATCTAAGATGGCTGGAGCTGATTATAACCGACTCACAAAACCTTTGGATGATGACTTGGGCTGAGATGCTGCCAATGGAGCAGAGGAAATAGCCGATCTGCCATCCATTGTTTTTTTTGTTTCTCGACACAAGTGGAATCACTCGAGGTGTGTGACCTTTCAGCTCCCCTGCTGCAATTTGCATCCATTCTAATGCATAACAACACAGTGTCTCACCTGTCCTCACTTTTAAAGCAACATTGGTGGCCTGAAGAAAGGAAAAACAAACCTGCAGCCTGCTTCGTTTCAAAATGGAAGATTCTAATTTATTCATCACAAAGATAATACTTTGATTCAAGCTGCTTTACAGCACGTTAACAGATTGGTGACATAGTCCAACACTGTGTACATTTTCCAAGCAGCAAATGATGGAGGGATTTCTCTGTGTTATGAGTTGATCCCAGCTCTGAATGCCATTGTGAATATATATATTCATCACCTCCCTGCACTACTGGTCTCTAAATGGGGGGTTGTTGGGGTGGGGGAGCTTAGAGCTGGTGTCTACACAAATTGAAGTGAGAGTATTTGAATGTTCACAGCTTGAGGAAGAGACTTTTAAAAGCATCTCTCGGGTTTCACAGTGTCTTATATGGTGTGGTGGGGGTGCAGGGGCGTCCCTGAGCCACGGTGACCCTCCTTCAACCTCCACGCGCTCCTCTTCACAGCCACTTCCCCCGGCACAAGAAACCAGGACCTCAGCGCGTGGAAAATGTTTATTTGTCGCGGCTCGTTGTTAGGCCCCACTCTTGGACACATGCCAGAGAGGGGTCTCACACGCTTCCCGCTATACATAGTCTCAAGCTGCCACTCCAACACCCCCCCCCCCCCCACACCCCTTACCTACCTGCCCAGTAGAGTGCATGCTATGATATAGAAATCAGTCTGAAAACATGCAGGTGGACGGAGCATCACCAAAGACGTCAAAATTCATAGATAGGAGAAGGACGATTCTGATGTTATATCACCAAGGTGGCAGAACTCAAACTCTCCCCGATGATAAAACATTAAGACGGACCCAAATCAACAAAATACACACATTTTGTTATTGTTATTATTGTAAATTCATGATAGATGGATTGGATCGATAGATAGATCGATAGATAGGTAGGTAGATAGATAGATAGATTGATAGATAGATAGATAGGTAGGTAGATAGATAGATAGATTGATAGATAGAGAGATAGATAGATAGATAGATAGATAGATAGATAGATAGATAGATAAATAGATAGATAGATAGATAGATAGATAGATAGATAGATAGATAGATAGATCGATAGATAAATAGATAGATAGATCGATAGATAGATAGATAGATAGATAGATAGATAGATAGATAGATAGATAGATAGATAGATAGATAGATCGATAGATAAATAGATAGATAGATCGATAGATAGATAGATAGATAGATAGATAGATAGATAGATAGGTACATAGATACATAGATACATAGATACACAGATAGATAGATAGATAGATAGATAGATAGATAGATAGATAGATAGATAGATAGATAGATAGATAGATAGGTACATAGATACATAGATACATAGATACACAGATAGATAGATAGATAGATAGATAGATAGATAGATAGATAGACAGGTACATAGATACATAGATAGATAGATAGATTGATAGATAGATAGATAGATAGATAGATAGATAGATAGATAGATAGATAGATAGATAGGTACATAGATACATAGATACATAGATACACAGATAGATAGATAGATAGATAGATAGATAGATAGATAGATAGATAGATAGACAGGTACATAGATACATAGATAGATAGATAGGTAGATAGATAGATAGATTGATAGATAGAGAGATAGATTGATAGATAGAGAGATAGATAGATAGATAGAGAGATAGATTGATAGATAGAGAGATAGATAGAGAGATAGAGAGATAGATTGATAGATGGTAGATAGATAGATAGATAGATAGATAGATAGAGAGATAGATAGTTCGGGTTCGATCAAATATAAATCTTGTGGTGTTGTGTAAGTTACTTGACACATTAATTCTGAGTAAATTGAGAAATTGTGTCTTTGTATGTCTTACGTTAACGTGACCAACTTCAGCTATTACAATTAACTTCAGTGAGGATGATGAGCCTTTTTAACGTTTGGTTTAACTCAGCACAGACAACCAAACCCAAATAGCGACACCACTAACTAATTATCTACAGGATCTAGGAGATCTGCTCATATGTGCTCAGAGTGATCCATGTGTTTACCTCCAGTTAAGTGTCTGGTTGGGTACGTCCAGGCCAGACCTGAAACCCAAGACACAAGAATGACAATTTTAATAGCGACCTGTCACAGGGGCTTATCATGTGACCAAAAAGCCAGCTACGCATTCCTCACCACTCAACTGACTCGCGTGGTGCAGGTAGGAGGTAGCTCGCTGACTCCATCTTCTAAAAATAAGAGAAGCTACTCGTCTGGGTACAGCACGCTATGAATGCCGGCCGCCATCCTTTTGCTTAAAAAGGTCAGTGTAACAGATGTCAGATGTATCTGTTGGAATAATCCTTGTTTCACAGCTTTGTTTTGACACTTAGCAGGAATTTTAAACTGAAATTTGGCACGGGGGGGGTGGGCGTCCAAATTGCACCATATTGCACAGCCACTTCTCAGAAAAACCACACTGCTGACCTGGACACATGCATTCCTGTGGGGGACAGCAGGTACATTTGAACATGTCTGCTCACTGAGGGCACTGGCTGGATCCACACAGCTCGAGAAAAGAGCCGCACAGTGTATCTAGTTACGGCAGGCACAGAGGGCAGGTAAAGATGGAGTCATGATCTAAATCAGGAGTTAGTAATCCTGTCTTTCAGTGAGAAAGAGATGACACCATGATGCCTGCTCCAGTGATGGTTGCCTCTTGGGAAACTCAAAGGTGTGATTGGGATTTGGAGATCCTGTGTTTTCTTTTGTCACCCTCTGACCCAGATTGACTGACTGCTGTGGTGGGACCCCTCGTTTTAGGTCTCTCTGTAAAACACTGTCTCTTTGAGCAGCTGTTCGGACCTCACTCACTCTCCACAGTCAGGACAAGAGGGGATGATGCACTAAGATGCTTTGAAACTCACCATTAGATTATTATATGGGGCTTAACCAGCACAGACATTTTCCTGTCTCTTGCCTTATTTGTGCCTCTCATGCACTTGAATGTGTTGTAGGTCCGTCTGCAGACATAAAGTTAAACTTACAGAGAGATCGGAGTGGACCGTGTCTTTTATTCACCTGACGGCCGTAAAAGATTGTGAGAGCTGTGGCCTGTTTCTAAAAGTAGATGTAAAAAACATTTGTATTGCCTCAGCTGCTAAATCAACTTCTTAGCCCTCATTGCAGAACTGGGAATCAACAAAATATCATAGCATTAAACCAGTAATTTAATTTCCAAGGAACAAAACAGATAAGATAAAACTTTCATCCTCTGTAGAAGTGGGGGAAATATATAGAGTGAATGAATGAGTAGTTGAATTGTCCAGACTCAGACTGGGAAACAAGTGTGGTCATTAATAGACATTAATCCACTGTACATGTATGGAAAGTGTCTCAAGGTCTGCATTAAATTAAAAGCAACCCTGTGTACATGGTGTCTGCACAAGCCTCCAGTCTGCTAGAGTTACACTGTCTGCTTCCACAATGCTACAAGGTGGAGGAGACTCCTGTCATAAAGTCTCACAAACCACAGAGTGTGAATCCGAGATGTATTATCACACACAGCCTTGAACGCAGCGGAGAGAGGCCTCGTCCTTCTGGTGAAGTCACTTAGACGACCCTCATGTCTTAGTTGTTGCTTTGAGACAGAGGATCATTAGAAACATTCAACACCCCAATGTTATATGTACGTTACAGTGTCATCATCGATACAGCAACACCAAACTTTATTCATCCTAAATCATTTCAACCAAGAAATGCAAATTCTTCCCATGAACAGTCAAAGTTTCATTTTGAGCCTCATGTTCGGAGTGGATCCTCACACACGAGTAGCAGGAGGAGAATTCATACACCAACACTGTGAGTCCTCACAAAGAGCAAAGAAAGAAGATTAGTGAAGTCGGCCAAAAGTCAATGGAACCATTTGCTGTTGAAAATGAGCCTGACTGACATCTGTGCCACACGCACACACACACACACACACACACACACACACACACACACACACACACACACACACATGTCATGACCCTCGTGGTTCCCGTGCCTCTGGACTCTTAAGTTGCTGGACACTCCCAGTCATGAGCGCATAGTTTCCACAGGAATTCATCTATATGCATTACCACCCAGTGAATGAATACGTGTCTGTATTTGCTTTCACATCATTCCAACCTATATATAATTTAAACTTTTGTTTACTTAAAAATTCTGTATGGTCTGAATTAAGTTAAAACTCTTTATCTTTTCAAAAGGATTTTCACTTGATAATTGCAATGAATCACTTCATAATATCAGCAGCACAGGGACAGTCAGTGTTTTGTGTTTATTTATTGATTCCTTCCGTATAGATGGAAACATTTTGCAGCCACTTATGTCTGAATTAGAAAACCAGCTCCTCAGTACTGACAGTTCTTCAGCTCTTCAGTACTGACAGTCAAATAAACACAAGGGAGACTTGACTTCTCCACACTGCGGCCAAAACAACAGGTCGTCTCTCATCTAACCTCAACTCTGAGGCCATTACACTCAGATTGCAACCTCAACAACACACAATCACTCAGCTACTCAGCTGCCACTTTAACCTAATGACTACAGGCACAGGTCAATAATGAACAACAGGGCCCGCTTCAGCAAAAAGCCTGATACCGGCAGCCATCACAGCACTTAAGAAGACATCATATTTCATAAAGATGCTCGTGATTGTTATTGCTGTTCATGTTTCCCCTATCGAGGACACTGATTCCTCCAACATCCATTATCTGTGCAGCCTCAGGGATACCAGTATATCGCAGGGCCAGCACACAGATACAAACAAGCATTCACACCTACAGTCAATTTAGAAACTCCAATGAACCCTAATCTGCAGAAAAGCGATGATCATGCAAACTCTACACAGAAGGACCTCAGACAAACCCGGGTTCAAACCATGAACCTGCTGTTTATGACAATGAAACAGTAATATGATATCTTCTGATGGGTCGAGAGGAGCTTTCTTAAGTTTGAGAAGTCAGGGTCAACATTAGTGCAGCTCGATCCAAAGGGAATGCAAATCATTTGTGGTCACAGGGAGGTGTTGTTGCATCAGACAGCTGCAGTAAATAATCGTGTCTACTTTGTTTGATGATCTCAAATAAAACCAGTATATATAGTTTTGAGTATATCACTATTTGGACTGCCTACACAGTGACAGGTGCAGACTGGTGGTGGTGCATCAGCAATGCATGCTGCCCGATGGAAGTCTAAATGTTTTAATTGTCAAAAGCGAAATAGAATTGTTCACGTAAACACTGGCAGAGCATTTGAACCCAGCCCCCCCACTCCTCGTAAACACTGTGATATTTCCCAGCGTCCCTTAAAATCCAGAATTTTAGAAGGGCTTCCAGTAAGGCTGGGAATAAATAGTCCCACGGGAAAGATCCAGGCTTTTATAGACTGTTATGAATAGATATCAGTATGTGGCTCCATTGAAGACAAAGGGGAAAGAAGGTCTCCCCCATTGAGGGAGGCTGTGGCTGACATTGACCACGTGTGAAGAATTCTGCGGCGCTAAGAGTTAAAGGCAGTAAACAGGAGCCGCAGCTGTCTGGGACACACCGAGAGGAGAGGGCCCAGACTTAGCACGGAGCAGGACCGAGGCTGGCTGCCTGTTTGTGCAGGGATAGGGTTACCTTGACTGAAACCTCCCTCCATGGAAAAGCAGGTCACAGGTCAAAAGTTGTACATAATTTGTTGATGCTTGATTGCACAATGAGGGGCATGTGGTTCAGTCTGGGAGGATGTGTGCCCAGTGAACCTGCGCTGCTGGGACCAGGTTGCGCAACGTTCTGATGAATTCATTTCCTGGATCTGCGAGAGCTTAAGCAATTAAAGACGGGGGACATGAAACAGGTCGACTTATTAAGTCTACCCTTTACTCAGCATATGAAGGACAGTGAAGTATCTCTCGTTCACAGAATGGCGTGCCTGGGCTGTCTTTAGCCTGCAGCCTTTATGCAGCACACCGACATGTGGCTGCTTGACAATGACAATAATAAAAGATACATGGCACGCGTGTGTATGTTCTGTATGTCAGTGATGCCAACTTCCAAAATGAAATCTACCTCTTGATCTTCACTTCAATATTTCCTCTGCACAGCTCATGTGTCAAATGCAGCATGAAACATAGAGTCATGTAAAAACGCCTCTTTAGTAACACTCATGTATCAAGCTGCTTCCAAACAGGCACTGACATTCTCCTCACAGGGGCTGAGAATGCAAATCACTTTATCTGGAGTCATGCAACATGCAACACACGCAGAATGCAAAGAAACCCCGAACTACAAAATATACTAATATCTCAAAATGGAAAACTGTGTCATACGGTGTGTTATAAACAATAGATGTTGATGTGCTGTAAACCAAACACACGTGATCTCCTCCCACGTCCTCACCCGACCTGAACATGAACCTGCGCCCCCATCCTTCAGAGTTCACGTCTGAAAGTGACTTTATTCACCGGGTTTCCGACCTGAGATGTTTTCTGCTGCAGTTACTCATATGCAATGTCCCGGCAGCACGACTCTTTAATGAGCTCTGCAGCGGGATGAAAAATGGCTGGTGAAATACCACCGTCCTGATAAATAGCTCTGTGGATAGCAAATTAATTTTAGCTTGACATTGAATTCAGGTCATGATTTGCATATGGTGTAGACTGATTCATATTTTAAAGCAATTTTAAGAGTCTTTGTGGCGGCACGGTGGTCCAGCGGTCCATGCTGTCGTCTCTCCGGATTCGACCGAGCAGGGGACCTCCTGTGGACAGCCGGCAGCCTGCCCTCCTCGAAAGTTTCCACCAGGGACTCCGGTTTCCCAGAGTCCAAAACATGCAGGGCAGGTTGCTCAGCAGCGTTTTCTGCCTGTGGGTGTAAATGTGAGTTTGAATGGTTGTCAGTCTTTTCCTGCTTCTCACCCAGCGTCATCTGGGATTGGCACCAACCCCCTCATGACAGTTGGTTTTCATGTTTTCAAATATGGAAGCAGTTGAGAAACAAGTGGACAGAGTATGAAGACAATCTTAGCCCATGACACCTGCTCATAAAGATTATTAAATTAGAAGATGTCAGCGCATAAATAGGAGGCGTTTACATGAGATCAGGATGGTCTGGTCTCCTGCAACCATTAGATAAGGTTAACTCGTGGCTGTGAGACAGTGAGGTAATGCTCTCTCCTTATGGGCCCTCACCAAGAAAGGAGAAGCTGCAAAATCACACACACATGGCTGCTTGATATTTTTGCACCGTGAATTAAAAGATTATAACGATCTCCGACACGTCTGAGCCGTCCTCCAGGATAAACCAAACCACCATCACGTCACAGGGCTGGACAACTTTGATTCCTGTCTAAAATAATTATGTATATTGAATTAATTATTATAATGAGAAAGTGAAAGTAGATTTAAGATAAATACGTGGTGACTGGAAAGATCTCGACTACTTAAAGGTTCCTCCGCAGGAAGAAGAACGATGAGGTCGACATGATGACCTCACTGCTGCATCTGAAGACCGCAGCACTGGCCGCATAAGGCCAAGTCAAAGACAGGATATTCCCAGAATGCATTTCAAAGAGGTCAATATGCTAATTTTAGCGCAGCGGCCAATGGCAGTGCAGGAGTCCTGCTCCAGATACAGACGGGGGGGGAGATCAGGTTACTTGGCGGAGACATGAACGGCGTGGGTGAAGTAATGAAAAGCGGACGGAGCACCAGGCCCATAAGTCTCATCTATCACTTCGACCATATGCACGTATAACGAGCCCCTCTACTTACCACACTGCTGCCGTGATCATGTGACTGTATTACATGCTGGGGTGGGTGTGCGTGCATTCTTTGTAAGATGAATCCTAAGACACCGTTAAGTTAGATGACCTCACACGTCACAAGTGTTGGGAACGGTAGTAAATCCACCATCTTCTCCCTGTCAGACCAGTGACGACCAGCAGCACCATCCAAGGGCAAAGTGTGCGGTGCCCAAAAGGACCCACGGGAACACACTCTCCTCTGACCCGCACGTTTCTCGCTCACACTCTATTTAATGACTTTGTGGTTTTGTCTCTTTGGTCCCTAAAAGGAGATATAATCTCTGCTGTTTGATTTTATACTCTTCATCATCTGTCCAATCATTCCCCAGCAGCCTATTTCTATCAACCCTGCTTTTACATCTGTGATATCTACAGTGCCTTGCATAAGTATTCACCCCCCTTGGACTTTTTCCCATTATGTACTGTTACTAACTGGAATTCAAATAGACTTAAATAAACTTTTTCCCGTTTGATCAACAAAACATGCATAGTACTTTGGAGGTGCAAAATAAATTTTATTGTGACACAAACAATAATGAGAACAAAAAAGTTTTGTTGGGTGCATAAGTATTCACCCCCCTGTGTCAATACCTGGTAGAACCCCCTTTCGCTGCAATTACAGCTGCAAGTCTTTTGGGGTATGTCTCTACCAGCTTTGCACATCTAGAGATGGAAAGGTTTGTCCATTCTTCTTGGCAAAAAAGATGAAGCTCAGTCAGATTGGATGGAGACCGTCTGTGAACCGCAATCTTCAAGTCTTGCCATAGATTCTCTATTGGATTGAGGTCTGGGCTTTGACTGGGCCATTTTAAGACATTAACATTCTTTAATCCAAACCATTCCTTTGTAGCTCTGGCTGTATGTTTAGGGTCATTGTCCTGCTGGAAGATGAACCTCCGCCCCAGTCTCAAGTCTTTTGCAGACTGCATCAGATTTTCTTCAAGGATTTCCCTGTATTTGGCTCCATCCATCTTTCCCTCTATTCTGACCAGTTTCCCTGTACCTGCTGAAGAGAAGCATCCCCACAGCATGATGCTACCACCACCATGTTTCACTGTTGGGATGGTGTGCTCAGGGTGATGGGCAGTGTTGGGTTTTCGCCACACATAGCGTTTTGCATTGAGGCCAAAAAGTTCAATTTTGGTCTCATCTGACCAGAGCACCTTCTTCCACATGTTTGCTGTGTCTCCCACATGGCTTCTGGCAAACTCCAAACGGGATTTTTTATGGATCCCTTTCAACAATGGCTTTCTTCTTGCCACTCTTCCATAAAGGCCAGATTTGTGGAGTAGACGACTAATAGTTGTCCTGTGGACAGATTCTCCCACCTCAGCTGTGGATCTCTGCAACTCCTCCAGAGTAACCATGGGCCTCCTGGTTGCTTCTCTGATTAATTTTCTCCTTGTCCGACTCTTCAGTTTGGGTGGACGGCCTCCTCTTGGTAGGTTTGCGGTTGTGCCATATTCTTTCCATTTTCTTATGATGGATTTTATGGTGCTCAGAGAGATGTTCAAAGCTCTGGATATTTTTTTATAACCTAACCCTGCTTCATATTTCTCCACAACTTTATCCCTGACCTGTTTGGTGAGCTCCTTGGTCTTCATGATGCTGTTTGTTCAGTAATGATCTCCAACAAACTCTGAGTCCGTCACAGAACAGGTGTATTTATACTGAGATTAAATTGCAGACAGGTGGACCCTATTTACTAATTATGTGACTTGCAAATGTGACTTGTGAATGCAATTGGTCGCACCAGATCTTTGTTAGGGGTTTCACAGTAAAGGGGGTGAATACATATGCACTCAACACTTTTCAGATTTTTATTTGTAAATAATTGTGAAATCCATGTAATATTTCCCCCCACTTCCAAATGATGCACTATTTTGTGTTGGTCCATTACATAAACTCACGATGAAATAAATTTTAATCTGTGGTTATACCATGACAAAATGTAGAAAAGTCCAAAGGGGGTGAATACTTATGCAAGGCACTGTATGTAACGGAGATGATGCTGTGATTAATGTGTGATTAATAAACAACGAGCGGACTGAACTACAGCTCTGTGCAGCGGGTGTAAGTTTTCAGTTTGGCCCGTCGGAGCAGAAGGGAGATCTATTCACAGACGCCTGAGAGGGCGCCACAAAGGCCAAGAGGCACACATGTTGGCATACAAGAGCTCGGGGGGGGGGGGATGTTGGAAATGTTGCAACACTGGTGGTGTCACGTATTTTGCACGCATTCACGGAGACTTAGCAGAATTTAGATGAGAAAGCTGATATAATGTAGGGGTCGGTGGAGGAGCAGAGATCTGTGAGCTGGAAAAGAAGACACAGGCAGAGGGATGATGAAGATGAGCTCTTCATCTGCAGGCCTGTCCATACGTGAGCCGGTGCTAAGAATGGAGATGAAAGCGTTGCCGGTGGTCAGGCTGCTGGTGTCAGATGTTACAGATTCCCACATGGATTTGATCTGTTCCCCGGGGCTCCACGAGAGCTTCCTGTCAAAAAGCAGATCCTCATAATCCTCGATGTCGACGGCAGTTGCTACGAACCGACTGAACCGGATGTATGCGCTTGGATTAAGTCCCTGTCCCAGTTCACCTGCAGGGCTGGTTTGACTGGTTTCCAGAACTGAGAAAATGACTGAGTCACGTACTTTTAACTTCATGCAGGAACGAGAAAGAGGTTATGGAATTTTGTGGAGACGGACTCTAACTCTAACAACGATTCATAATAACGTGATGTGAATACAAATAAATGGGGTTTATTTGACAGTAGAAATCCAATTTGAGTTTTGTTGTTACAGACGATATTTTATATTCACCGTAGAAAAAGGTCTAAATGTCTAAATAATGAAATAAATATTGTCTGAATTCCACGGAGCCGTCTCTGGGTCATGTTGTTGTTACAGCTGATCGGACACCTGACCTCAGATTAGGGTCAAATTGATTTTGAGGTTGTAAAATGCTCAAATGTTAAAGATTGAAAATGTTTAGAAAGTTTGCCGATGTTACAGTAAATGGCTTCAGGGTTGATTTAGAGGAAGGAGGTTTGTGAAACTGTGGCTCGATTAATAAAATAAATGGTGGAACAGAAATTCTTTAGATAAGTGAAGATTTGTGTCTGATTTGCATTATAAATAGTTTCCCAGAATAATTCTGCTTGAAAGATTGCTTTTAAATGCAACCTTTAATCTTTACTGCATATAACGTTTGCACAGGCAGAATAAACTGAGAACATTTCAATGAAAATATCCCCACTTCTGAAAAAGGGATGAGTGCAGTAGTCATGCTTATTCTCTATTGACAATTACAGGCTGTATAAAAATGATTCTCACCATTCATTCCAAACACAGCTTTATATGCAGCAGCCTGGTTAGAGTCTGTGGAAGAAGGATGTGGATTTGGTGTTTTTCTTGTGAAGGAAAGAGAAACACTTAACAAAAACATTTTATTTGCCCTCAGGGACAAAGCAGGTGAATTTCCAGGGTGGAGTGTTTCTTTGCAAAGCTTTACAAAAGTACATTGTGTAGTTACACGTTGTTTCTTAGTGTTGTTTCAGACCCAAAGACTCCAGCTGGATAAATAAGGGAATAAATATCCTTGTTGTCCAGTTTTCAGTCTCATTCTCCTTGGTCAGCAGTGCTGGCGTCGACACTGACAGGTCTGTCCACCTGGTGATGGTGGACAGGTCCGTCCACGGGACCATGCTGGACAGGTCCATCCACGGGACCATGCTGGACAGGTCCATCCACGGGACTATGCTGGACGGGTTCGTCCACGGGACCATGCAGGACAGGTCTGTCCATGTGGTCATCCTGGACACCGTGGTTAACGTGGCGATCTGTATCATGATTCAGATCTGCATATTCTACTGACCCCTGCTGATAGGGGACAAAAATAAATGAAATATGAAGCTCATGTGAAGAGAGTTGAACACAAGATTACTACACAACACTGTTTCCTGAATCCATCAGCGTGACAGAGTGGCTCCTTGTAATTAACCGTCCCTGATTGATAACATCACCTCAGCTCGTTCACCTTAATGAACAAATCAGTGATGGATGAACAAGAACAGAAACAGTTTTGGAATTTCTTGCACGTTTTGCTGAAAGGTTTATTGGAAAAGTGAATATGATTTAGAACCAATCAAACCAAACCAAAGACAAAGGTCTAACTTAAAGCAGCTGTGAATGTCCAAAGGTTTATGGATGTTTTTGTTGATATCGTTATCTCATATACAATGTTTGTTGAATGTCTGTTAATAGCACATATGCATAAAGCTGCTGTGAGTTGACTAAAAGACTCTAGGAAACGAGTATGACACTTGTGTAAATTGAAGGGAATTACAAACTAAATATGAAAGTTTCTTTATGTTGTTTCTCAAAACCCTCTCAACCTGCTAAATCATCTTTCGATAACAGTTTTCGATGGCCTGTCATCTGCACATCACAATATGTCCACATCATATGTGATATGCGTTAATATAAACCATATTGATACTATATATCATTTTATGCAATAATACTGTCTTTTGCACACTCTGTCTACATATTCTTACACTCGTAGTATATTATATTATCTATTGTATCGTCAAATACTTATATTTATACCCGTACTATATATCATATATTATATCATACTCTTTGTATATTCTTTGTATATATAAGTCTATATACACATATTTATACATGTGTACATGTTATTATTATTATTATATTTACTATTATTATTATATATACTGTTGCTGCCATTATTACTATATACTGCTATTATATTGGTATAATTACTGTCATATATAAATATATATTATGTTATATTATATACTATATATACTGTACTATTTTTTTTTATTTTATTTTTTATATACTGTCTAACAATAACATTACCATCATATCATCAGTACTACTACCATCATCTGCCACTGCACCTTATCTACCTATTTATCTTGTGTTTCTGTTTTTTTTTTTCTTTTTCTTTCTACCTCAATATTTTTTATTTTATTGTATTGTATTGTATTTTATTGTATTCAAATGTACCGGCTGCTATGACGACTTAATTTCCCTTCAGGGATGAATAAAGTTATCTATCTATCTATCTATCTACAAACCACTACAGTGAAATGTGTATATCATGTACAGACTCTGCATTCATTTTTTTTTATTCCAATGTCTTATTATAATATGTGTATTCTCATTCTGAGCTGCCTTCTGCTGTTACAACTAAATGTCCCAGGTATGTGGATCAATAAAGTTTTATCTTATCTTATCTTAATAAATGACACATTTGGTGCCAAATCACTTGATTCTTTCCGGGACATTTCCTTTGTATTTATTCGTAAACTATCATGAATTCATGATGCTGGAAAAACAAAATGTCTACACTCTCAGTTATCTGTGTGCAAACAATACGACCTGACACCAGAGTTTCACTTTATTGTACCGTGTGTGTCCATGAGAGGTCACTCTGAGCAAAGACACAGACGATTCACGACTGTATGTTTCCTGTTTGCATTATGTGGATGCACTGAATATGACAAGTGTGCTGCTACTTACACCATCAGTCGGATCCGGGACACCTGCAGAAACAAAGCCAGAGGACAAACTCAGGAAACGAGAGGAGTCTGAGGGCTCGCAAACTCATCAGCACTAACGAACCAGGGAGATTATCACATCGCACACACACTCACACTATTATTTATATGCTAGTAAAGTCTCTTCCTATGTCTCCTTCACTTCTGCTGCCTCACTGTGTGACACATGATGACGTGTGAAGAGCCATGGAGCTGTTAGGAACCAATGACCGAACAATGGACCAGACTTTCCCTCTGGAGCGTCAGACAATGGAGCGCCTCGGTCTGAACGGATGTAGCCGCTGTTTTGCTCTGATTGTAGGGAACAGGAAGTTGTCTTTGATGGAAGCAGGAAGTGGACACCTGGCGAACGGGCCCTCTGTGTTCATGGGACATTCTTTCCCCAACAATGCAGATGTTTACAATCGGAGCCGATCCTGTTTCCTGAGGCCGCTCTTTTTTTTTCAAATGTGAGCCTGTGACCTGATTTCTCTCAGAGCGTTACAAGTGTGTGTGTTTGTGTGTGTGTGTGTGTGGGGGGGGGGTTCAGTCGTACCTTGCATGGAGTTCCTCACTTCGCTGTACACCGTGTCCGTGCCCTTCTTCACCGGAGCTAACGCAGAACAAACACAAATACTTCGGGTCATGTTCTCAGGGTCACGTTGAATTAGCGATAGATTATAATGATGCTCTGAGGTAAACTCACCTCTGTTAGGATCTGCCTCGCCGATACTCACCTCTGTGTACTGAGGTGAGGGAGCAGGCTCACTGATCTGATCATCGGACTCTGCAGCACAAAAAAGGGGCCACTCATAAAGTTTATTTAATTTCATAGTATTTCAAAAAAAATGTTTTGCAGGTGAAAATCTATATCCCTCTTATTATTGACAGTTAATTTTGACCCCCACCCACAATAGTAAAAGCTATTAATGCACATTTCATTGGTGAAAATTGTCCCAAACAAATGCATAATTTACTTCTGTACCATCTGAGTTGAATAAACACAACAGTGATCAGCTGTTTAGTGAAATATCGAGATGTTTGATGAAAAATAAATAACGTATTTGTGACCAATTGTTAAAGGATTTGTCTTCTATGCTGAGATATTGAGAAAATCTTGAACAATAAGATGAACTGCTCATATTTAAATTCAAAACATGATTAAAATGAAAAACAATTGGTCTGTCCGGTCTCTAATACCCACCAGAGCCTGATACATGTTCACTCCAAACACTTTTCCCCATAATTCCCGGTGTAACTACACAGAGAGAACAAGAACAACACCAGCTGTTGAGTCAGTATAATGCAGAACAAGTAGCATTTGAAAAAAGAGGACATTTTTTATTTGAGTTTACTTCAGCACAGTTTGCTGTTGCATTATCAGCAGATGAGGTTTTTTACCATTTGCAGCCTGGTTGACCTCCGCCTGGGTGAGACTCAGCCGCTCTAGCTTGGTGCCGGCTGACTTCCTACGACGAGGTGGACACAAAACCACAATCAGCTTTTTCAAACAGGAAGCTCCGTGGGCGTCACCACCCTTCTTGTACCTCATTACTTCACCTTTAGAACAAAGAGATGTTTGATAAGAACAAGAACTCACACTGACAGATCGCCTGTTCTCTTCCTCCCACACACAAGGAGACGTGTTTTAAGGGCGACGATGAGGACCAAGGCCAGGACGAGCACAATGCAGAGGCCGGCGATCAGACCTTTCTTCCATCGGGCCAACTTCACTGTAGAGACACAAATATTTAAATTCTATCATGATTTAAATGTGAAAAAACAGCTTTTTAAAAATCTACTCACAAAACCTCAATATCTTCAACTTGTACCTTTCACAAATATATTTTTTACATTTAATTGCTGTCTTTGATATAAGGTTATATGTACTATATTCGCTTCCACTAGATGTCGCACTAGCACCAGTTTCTTGGACCAAAATGCTTTATCGGTGTTGCTAAGTCAAATGAAAGTGGCCATTAAATACACTAACAGATACACAGGTAAATAGGCAGCTGCCATGCGGACTGGTAAAATTGCATCTCACAGGTCAGCGCCTCCGTTTGAGATACTTCGGTTTGTTTTTAAAGGTTCCGTGTGTGGGATTTGGTGGCATCTAGAGGTGGAGCTGCATATTGCAGTATCTGAATACTCCTTGCAGCACCCTCCCCTTCAGAACATGTAGAGGAAACAATGTTGGAGAAACATGGTGGACTCCATGGAAGACTACCCGCTTGAGATCCAGCTAAAGATTAGCCTGGAGCCATTTTGTTTCCTAAACATGGAGGGCGAACTGTTTTACAGGAAACCAGAGCACCCTGACACAACAAGATAAAAAAACCATTATTCCTCTTTACAATAACACAATGAATCTTACCTGTTGTTTTCAAGAAGTCATAACACAGGGACAGATGTGCACTAACCTCATCACTGCTGTTACCTGAGGACCAAACCCACCTTTAATGCTGACAGGGTAACTCCGTTTGGTTTCGTTGGCTGGGTTGGTGCTCTCACAGTAGTATTCCCCTTTGTGCTCCCGCATGACGTTGCGTATGAAGTACGACTCCTCCTGTTTGTTTGAGATCTCTGAAGCAAGAACGCCCGCTGTCTCGGCGTGATACCAGGTGAACGTTATGGGAGGAGTCCCTCTCTGGACAGAGCAGGTGAGGGTCAACTCCTGCCCCTCCGAGACGTCCCCCATGCCGGGGTCTATTAAAAACATTGGTTTTGACACAGGCTCTGCAGAGAGTAAAATCCCTATTAGACTTGCAATGACAGTGTTTTTACATTGGTTCAAATGATTGTCATTATTCCTGCATCCAACAAACCTATGACGTTGGTTGAATCGAACAGCTGCTGCACTGATCCCACCACGGGAGGATGGCTGGGACTGTTCCTTGCGTGGCATATAAAGTTGTTTAAGTCCAACCTCTTAAAGATGGCAGGTGGGTTAAAGAGGGCTTGTTGTCCCGGCCTGCTCACCAACTGGTCTCCAATTACCTTTCCTAGGCCATGTAGGGTGTACTTGATGGGCAGAGTGCCAATGTCACTGTGACAGAGCAGCTGGAAAGGTGTTCCCAATACAAGCGTACCCCCCACCACGCTTAGCACGGGCTTTGAAACAAGAACTGGGGAGAGAGAGAATTAGCCAGTTAGTCAATACAAAAGAACAAACAAGATGTAGATGAACAAAAGTGTGTTATTACTAGTTTAAGACACAATTGTAATTTTACCTCCTAGCGCTTGATGCCTAAATAACAAATTACATGAACCCTCCTGAGCACCAATGGGCAACTTAGACTGAGGGATAAAGGACATGTAGTCAGTGTATACTATACATATTATATATGTATAGCAGAGGTGTAAAAAGTACTGAAATATTTTACTAAAGTAAAAGTACCTTTACTCATTTTAGTTAAGTACAAGTAAAAGTACCCATCTAAAAATCTACTCAGGTAAAAGTAAAAAGTAGTTCATTTAAAATGTACTTCCACCAATTTGATTGGGGCCACTCCTATACAGTGCAAAAAGGACAAGGGGTCATAAATCCAATCCAAAAAACGTGCTGTCCCACTGTATATTTCAACTTCTGGTTAAACTTTGGTCCACCTTTAGAGCACTAGTCTACAAACTTCTTGTTGAGTTTGAGCAGCAGCTGATTTTCAAGGTGAGTAGAGCTCATCCGGGCTCGCTTTAAAGTGAACAGCTGAAGAGTCGCTCGCAGGCGGCCGAGGCAGGTAGGCCAGTGTTGAGTTTCAGGGACAGTTTTTTGATATTCTGAGGACTTCAGTTCAGCAGGAAAAAACTGAGTTTTTACTCAGTAACGGATGTAATTTCCAATGTAGCGAAGTACAATACTTCAGTCAAAATCTACTTAAGTAAAAGTAAAATTACCCATTTAAAAAACTACTCAAAAAATTACAAATTACACACAAAAAATACTCAATTACAGTAACTTGATGGAATGTAATTCGTTACTTTACACCTTTGATGTATAGTATATAGAGGGTCTGCTCATGTGCATAATGAAGCTCTGCAGAGACGTGCTCTCTCCCCCTGAAAACCATCTATTACAATAGTAATCTTTCAAAGTGCTGGCACACCCAGGTTTTCTGGGAGGTGGCAGTCGGACTGATTTACTGCATGTTACATCCTAAACACAATTAACAGATGATGATTATGATTAATTATGACACTTATGAACCATGTACCTGGTGCAGAGGTATTTTATTCATCATCAAACAGGCAGTATTCCATTATTTAGATAAGCACTAAAGGTACTTTCACTACGCACTTCAGATCAGGATCTTAGATCATTAAAATGAAACCCATAATGTCTTCCTCCGTGCTAACATCACTGTGAGGCTGTGGGCACAGTGGGAGCAAAGCTAAAATGATGTTGTTATTTATGACGCTTGTAAAATAGTTCCCTCCCTTTGTCATCCTTTCATCAGGTCTATAGGTAAGAAATGACCTGTTGCTTCATCTTAGTTTACTCTATGCTAGCAGTTGCTAATTAGCACTAAACACAAAGTGAAGTTTTAGGCTGTCTACCACAAATGTCCATCGAATTGTAATTTCACGACTCACCTTTTGCTTTAACAACAAGCCTTGGACTCTCTTTGACAAAACTGTGGGCAAGAGAAGAACTCAGGGCTTTACAGGTGTAGTTGCCGTTTGTACTCGCGTTTGCCACAGAGGTGTACGTCTGTGAACGGGCGACCTCGACCTTATCTCTGTAGATGCTGAACACCATGGCTTTGTTGTTGATCCGCTCAGGAACGTAAACAGTGACAGAGCAGGTCAGTTTGAGGCGCTCGCCCTCAAATATGAAAAGAGGCTCCAGAATCAGGCTTGGCTTTGAAAACAGCTCTGTTGGGGTCAGACAACAAGAATGAACCATGACACAATCTTTATACCGTACATGTTCAATTTTAAACGTAAGCTAAGAGGACATATTGGACATTTCATCCCAGATTTCCAGTACTTGCCTTTGACTGTGATTTCTTGATAGGTCTCTCTCTGCACATTGCCCCACTCTGCCTTGCACACGAGCTCCCCTGAGTCGCCCTCTTGAGCTCTGAAGCGGTGACTGAGGCTGACCCTGGCTTCCTTGAGGATCCGCCGGTCCCTCGTCAGGAACACGCTAACGTCTTGCAGGGAATTCACCACTTTGCAGACGACCTCTATGATGTCGCCCTCATAGACGTTAGGCGATGGCAGCACGTTCATGATCGGGGAAATTTGAAGTTCTGCAAGACACAACTCAGAGTCACACACCGTTCCTCTGGCAATCTGAGCTTTCTTCTGGGTGATGTGACAACTCTTTTTTTTTTATCACCTGTGACTATGACTTGGATCTCAGTGCTGCTGTTGGAGTGTCGGGTCCCAGAATCCAAATTGATCTCATAGGCGCAGAAGAGGAAGTAGTCTCCGACGTGTCTCAGGACAAGCGTGGTCTCTGAGGTGTTACCTGTGGCTGCGACCTGCTTCATCCTCTGAGGCTCCTCTTTTCCATATCTCTGGAAAAAGCGGAATGAGAGGGACCCCTTCTCATCCGGAGCACTGCAGGTGGCCATGAAGTCATCACCCTTGTACAAGGTCCTCTTACTCAGATACAGGACGGGGGTCTGCAGGCCTGGAGAGGAGAGGAAAACCCAGTAGGACAGTGGAAAGCAAAGCCATTACTCCACATACTGATACTGGCTCTTCAGATATAACAGTACACATTCATAAGCTGCCTGGTATGATGAATGTATCAAAGCTGGATGTGCGATAACCCTGCATTGTGTGGTTTTGAGTGTGATAAATGTTTTTGTGTACTTTGCAACATTTATTACAAATCAAATATATTATTATTTTGTAACAATGATTCTAAGTAAATCAGGTTGTTTTGAGTCAAAAACAGGGTTTACTGTAGCAGAGGAAATTCAAAATCCTGTTTTTTATGCCAAAAGAAATTCTAGCATCCAAAATTTAAACGTCAGTCGGCTGTAACGCGACATCTCTAATGCAAGAAAATAAATAAACTCAATATTCTATTTAAAGCATAAGAGACAATACGTTCAATTTTCAAAAGTCTAAGGTCTGGGGTTTCCTTGTTCTTCTACTCAATTAGCAAGTCATAATTTTTATAAAACAATAACAAAGTATTTGATCAATAATTTTTTTTAAACTCTGCTGTTTAAAAAAAAATGGCTGGTTTATTCATTATTATTTGCAGCAGAAGGTATCTTCTATCATGCTTTGTGAAAAATGGCTTGCAGTAATATGAATTATTGGAATAACATACCACTATGATGATGAATGGAAGAGCTTCTGGAATGTTATTACCTTTTTAGATCACACTACAGTAACCACACCAGACAAAAGCAATTATGACTAATACAAAAATCAAATTCATGTAATATATTGGGCCAAGTTCTCGACTCCAGCTTTACCTCTGACCTCGAGCTTTTCGCTGAAACTTTTTTTGCTCTTGTCTTTAACCGTGACCTGACATTCATAACTTCCAGAGTCGGCGGCCCTGGCCGGGTCGAGTTTGTACACGACTGTGTCTTCTGTGGTGATAGTGGAGTGGATGGGGAGGTCGTCCTTTCTGAGCTGGAAAGTGTGCGTCAGGTTCGGGAGGTTTTCACTGCTGACTGTGACCCGGCAGTGGATGGTCACAGGTGTCCCGCTCTCCACTGTGCTGCTGGGCAGGACTGTGAGGCCCACGGCATCTATAATGTACGCTGCAGGTTCAACACAGACACACAAACATGTCACAGAGAAATATTTGAATGTCTCCCTCATGGAAAATCAACACAAAAGACCCGAAGCAGTGACACAATACAGAGCTCGGGGTGTGTTATTCTTTGCACAATAAAGGCAAAGTGGCTCCCTTGCCCTCTATGTGCTGCACAGTAAGTAGGAGCTGCCAAAGGAAGGAAAGAGCTTCAACAAACAGCTTCTGACCCTTTTCCTCCCCCAGGGAGCGCTGTGTTGATTTATCGCTCCTCTGCTCTCCCTCAGCAACAACAACACGGTGTAACCTGCCTCCACAGCCACAGAACAATCACTTAGTCAACATCCTCAAAGTGCCGCTGCTGGTTTGGGCGCCAGCTCGGTGATGTGGAGTCACTGAGGCAGAGAATGACCAGCCACTTCACAAAGAAATTATACGTAGACTGAGAAAGTGCATTGTTGACATTAGAAATATTGAACTTTTATAAAATAGTCTTCCAAAAAACATAGATATACCACCATGCCGCCCTTATTCTTTAGTCTTAATGCAACTGTTTCATCTGCATAAAACTGTGCAATAAGGATAATGCAACAGGTTATGCACCTGACTATTACTACAATTACTTAAAACCTCAAAGTCACAACAGACGTTATTTTAATCAGAGAACCTCAGACGTGTTTTTGTTAACAGCTGTATTTTCCTGTTTTCAGGTTTTCTGCTAAGCTAAGATAACCAGCAGCTGGCTGTGGCTTCATTGACTGGACAGACATGATAATGGTGACGTCGAGCACTTTGCATAAAGTCTATTTCTCCATAATTTTAATTTATTCATATAACACGTCATCATTCTCTATAACCACCTAGTTAGGAATTCCAGATTATTCCGGTAAGCAAAGAGTTTGAAAACTATTAAAGAAGCGAGTTGAGCCAATAGAAAGAAATACCCAGCTCCCGAGAGGACCACTGGAAATAGCTTCAGTGAATCACATGAAAAGACTTGAAATATCGAGGAGGTCAGGAGTGCGTAATACAACATACGTTTATTTATCAAAAAAAAAAAACACAAAAAGACAAACGTGGAGAGGTATAAATAGCATCTCGTCTAATACAGTGAGTACATGGTGACCTCAAACTGTCTCAACACTGCAGAAACACTGGGCCACATTTTCCCAAACAAGAAACAGATATAAAGATGTACAAGACGCAGTTATACTTACATCCCTGTCCTCTGGCCAACGGAGCTGTATTTGGAAAAAAGGAGAAAACCAACAAACGTGAGGATCAGGAGATAAGTCGAGACTGAAGGAAAAAACTGAAAGCAGCACAACAGGGGGTCCTTACACAGGTGCAGGAGGCCGGTGAGGAGCAGCAGCAGGTTGGGGGGTCTGGAGTCCATCCTGGGCGATGGTGGTTCACTGCTGGGAGATTCAAAGACGGCTGCAGAGGGACGACGAGACAGGGGCAGCAAAGGGCAGCGAGAAGAACAGGGGAGGGCCGGAGGAAGCGAGAGGTGGAGTGTGAGGAGGACAAACTCTTCCAGTGTGTTGCAGTGCAGTGGGGGATGATGGGGGGGGGGGGGGGGGACGGGCTGGTACTCGTCTTATCATACACACTCCTTGTGCTGCTGGACTGACCAGGAAATGGCTGCCACTTCCTCAGGAATCAAGCATTTTCTTTGTTTTTATTAGTTAACGAGGGAGGAGAATTTTCAACAGGGTTTTCAGAAACCTCCTCGCCCCCTCCTCACTTTTCTCTCAGCATGGAGCCGGTCTGGAGGCTTCTTACATGGTTTAACACCTAATGATGAAGGACACACATCTACAGACACGTCTCTACATGTGGTTGTATCGGAGATTAGACTGTTGCTTTTCCAGCTACAGTTCCAAAACAACCAACACTGAGAATCATGCACACCGACCTTAAGGCTGCTCTCTACCCACGAGCTCACCTCTTGAATTGTTAATATCATCTGCAGTTTTCTTTTTACTGGGCTTCAGGGATTCCTGCTGAGTAATGATACAATCTCTTATCCAATATTAAGTGTGAAATCCAAACACACACACTGTTTTGACAACACCACCTTCCACCACGTGTTTAATCCTCTCTCCGTATACCCTCTTGTAAAAACTGAGAGATGAAACTGTGATGGAGCCCCTGAATCATTTATAGGCAACAAACTAAGATCTTAGCATCTGCCAGACTTTAACTGCAGAGAGTGTGGTGATGATTTATAAATGATGTACACACACAGAAAAAGGAAATCATCAAGTGTTTTATGGAGAAATACACAACGTAGTGGAGAGGCAGATTGAATTAATATGGTCTCAGTCCCTCAGAGTTGATGAGATTCAGACTTATGACAGTGGGCAGGTTTTGAAGCTTCTTACAAGAACTCAACTCATGTGAGATCAGAAAGAACAAGTGATGAAGAGCCCTGATCAGAAAGAGTCTCTATCTTTAACCCCCCCTCCCCCCCCCCCCTGCATGGGTGTGTTTATACACAGACGCTTGCACATTGGCTTTCACACTTCCTATTTTGATTTGGGAAGTTGGGAAAGAAAGCACAGAAAGGTCAAAGCAGTTCTGCAAACAAATGTTAGGCAAAGTTAATAACACGATGTACACTGGTGCAGAAACCTTACTTTAGAAAAGCCTGTTGCATTTGTATCTATTTGCAGTGTGGAGCATCCTGCAATCCTCAACGACAACCACTAGGAGGCGCTGAACCATCAAAAATAAAGGGAGTCCTTGGAAAAACCCTCATGTTCTGCAGCTCCATCTGCAGAGCTCATTTGTTCCACCTTCCACACACACATATAACACACTGTACACAGGTGTGGTGCGGCTTCTGGAGAGCTGTCATGGAGGTGCTGCAGAGGTGACCTCCATTAAAGGCCATGCCAGTCCACCATTAACCGTCCAATCTGACCCAGCACTGCAAACCATGAATGTTTGCAGTGAGCATCAGGGCTGGTTCTGCTGAGGTGGAGGTAAGAGGCTGTTTAGAGGCAGTAAGGAGACTTTTTATAGAAGCTTCTGCGGCTGCACGCTGCCTCAGCAGTGCACGTTGGATAGAGGCCCTTCCTGAACATGCAGAAGGAGATACAGAACAGAGACGCTTGAAGAAAGCAGCAGACATCCTTTACACCTTTAGTGGAATGAGAGTATTGATCACAGATGTCATGCGGTGATGTGTGGGGGGATTTTGGGTTATCGGAGGCATCCTTAGCAGTCTCAATAGGTGTAGTAAACATTTAATCACATCCAACACCTTTAATCGTAACTTCATCATAACTACTTGTATTGAGAGAGAAGAAGAAGATGAATTTTTGCAAGAGATGACTGAGTAACACACCTGGGGGGGGGGGGGGGGGGGGGGGAGGGGGTTGCTGCGTGTATTGAGAAGTTAAGGTGAAGTTAACACTGTTAAACTCTCAGTTAGAAGATGGTACAGTCACTTAATCTGTATGAATGACATGTTTAGTGTGGAGATCGGGATAGAAGATGAACTAATTTTCTGTTTCCATTATCTTTTCCCCTTACTTTGATTTCTCAGCAATGGGAGACGTCAGGTTACAGTGCTAAACACCCAGGATCCTCAAGTGCCTCTGCAGGCTTGTGTATGGGTTGTGTATACATACGTACATAATCTATACATGAGATTGACTCCATCTTTACCGTCGTTTAATACAAATTCAAGTTAGCTAAATAACAAGTTGAGTTCATAACACAGATCTCAACCCGTGGTTTATTAGCAGGTGTCCAAAAAACGTTTTCCTTAGTGGTCATTTACTCGATGGTTCAACCTTCACTGTGCAGAACGATGCAGGTGAAAGGTTTGGAGGACTTTTCACTTTCCTCTGCTGAAGGCGAAATCTCTTTATCTGAGCCTCTCACCACTTTACTGCACGAACACAGTCTGGAGGTTTGTTGTGTGTGTCAGAGCTGGACAGCGGTGGAGGAGGACGGTGCTTGTTTTGCATGCGTTTACTGTATTTTCACGACTGTAACAAGTGTATCGCTCTGAAAGACGTGATTGATGGCGGTCCGCGGTAAAGCACCATCGACACTGTCGGTTCTCGCTGGGCCCGGGTCAGAGTGGTGATTTATCTCCTCGCCCCGGAGCCTCTGTGCAGCCAGCACTTCTCTCAGGCTGCCGCACAGGTCGTGGCTCCGCTGCACTGCGAGTTAATCCCCATTTATCCACTGCAATGATACATCTAATGCTCAAAGTTTGGAGGATTATCAGTGCGGATGCTTCAAATGCTGAGCGCATGGAGGTTTAGGAGCGATCTCCATTTGATTTATTGTGTTTATGAAATGTTCCCTTATTGTGGATGCACTTCAAACTGATTGTTTTCAGCTAATTTCTTTTAATTTGTCGACAAAGGTCCGTGCATCACTCAGTGTTTTGTGTGTGTGTGAAAAGGTTTTACATTTTAAACTGAACATAATGAACTGTGCTGCTGTTGTTCTGAATTAAGGACGTTCAATCGAAACACGTTAGACCGAAGAGGCAGAGAAAATGGAGGAATTAGTAAAAATAACAATCTAGACTTCAATGCTATTTAGGCCTATGGGGAGTTTTGGTGGATAATAAAGCTTCACCATTGAACGACACGTGTTGGGAAATGGGTTTCTGCTCCAATGCAAAAGATCTTCAGGGCCTAATAACAAGCAATCAACTCAGGCTTTTGTAGAAAAATCCAATAAGTACAATCACGCAATCGTGTTTTTTTTTTTACCGGACACATATTAGAACAAATGGTTTAATACAACAAATCAAGGGTTAATTTAATGTCGGGCAATGACAGAATGGTAAATGGTTTGTATTTATAGTGCTTTTCCGAGCTTGATGATCACTCAAAGCACTTTACAGTACAGTTCTGCCATTCACACACACAGTCATACAGCGTATCCATTAGAAGCACTTTTCTCCTTCTATGAGGGGCCACTCAGGGTTCAGCATCTTGCCCAAGGACACTTCGGCATTCAGATGGGGAAGAATGGGATCGAACTGCCGACCTTCTGGTTGGAGGACAACCGCTCCACCACCAGAACAGAGAGTAAAAAGAAATCCATCTGTAGCCCCCCCCCCCCCCCCCCCTCCATGTTCTACTCCCTGGCCCAGTAGGTTTTGGCAGCGTGCAGCCACTTGTTTCCCCAGGGAGCCTCTGCACCTGACGTCCGGGCCGGCTGGTGGAGGGACAACATGGAGACGTGTCTGCCTTAGGCGCAACAGCATGCAGGAGGCAGGGAGCCTGTGGCTACAAGGCAAAGCTTTAAGGCCAACCGCCCCATGCAACATCGCACAGCCAACCGCAACGCCATCTTCCTTTTCAAGGGACATGATGATTCTGTATCTAAATAACTTCGAAGTCCCAATTTAGCCTCTTTCCCCTCTCTCCTTTTTGTTTGGATTTTCTTCCACATCATGATTTACATGTCATTTTCTGCTGGAGACCGACTTTCTCTCACTTTCCCTGTCCTTCTCTCTCTCTCTCTCTCTGGACTCCTTGCTCCACCCACCTCATGTCTGCAGAATCAATAATAAATGATCTGAGAGACTTGGCTGTGGCAGGCGCCCTGCATCGACTCCCTCAGGGTTACTGAGGGAGAATCCAGACAATGCTGCCGCTCCTCCAGCAGCAGCAGCAGCAGCAGCAGCAGGTTTACAGTCAAGACAGTGAAGCAGAGGTGACACTGAGAAAAGACTCATGCTCATTGTTCCGTACTGCAGCGCATTAACAGGGAGCTCTCACGGATGTATGCATCACGACACAGCCGGCCCTCGAGCCTCCACCCGTCGCTCCTGGCGTGCTGTACGTGGACAGCTCCATCTGAAACTCCACACGGGGGCCGGTGCACTGAGAGGCCTGCTGTGTGCTCACTGTCCACAGGAACCTGGATCCAAGGACCCCTCTGCTGGTCTGAGCATGAGCCTAATCCCTTTTCTCGCCCCCTTTTTGTTGTCTGTTGACGTGCTCTGGTTAGATCCACCCTGCTGAAGTGTCCTTGAGCAACACCACACAGGGGTGTTTCTCCATCGCAGATCGCGGTGAGAGGTGCAGAGCGAGAGAGAGGATCCCATCTGTGTGAATTTTTTTTATCAATTATGCAGGCATCAGAGAACATAAACAGAAATTGCCCTGTAACTCCAACAGTTCTATCTCTCTCTCTCATAAAGGTTTCAAAGAGAGAGAGAGAGAGAGAGAGAGAGAGAGAGAGAGAGAGAGAGAGAGAGAGAGAAAGAGAGAGAGCCTTTGAGGCAGAGATGTGACCGCATCGAAATACACACATCGCACTAATTCTTCAGTTTCTGTTGAACAACTGCAGAGGAAGAGAATTTATAAAGATGACTCTTATTTAAATTGCGAGAGTCAAATCCTCCCAAAAACTAATGTGGTGTTTTATGTATCGTGTATAATATTTTGAAGGTCTCATCTTCATCATCGCTCCACACGGACGTGATGTTTTTTATCTGCCTCTGTTTCTTCTTCTCCAGTTGAATACATGAATACATCGACTTCTCCACCTCAATCGAGTTGAAATGTACATAAATTACCTTAGTTGCCTTTAACCACCATTACCAAGCAGAGCCAAGTAAAAAACACACCAAAGTGTCTTATTTCTGTGTGGATTATAATGAGATCTCATGCAAATAAGTGAATCAGTTAGATACTCATTAACAAACAATGTGTTGTGCCACAGATGGTCGTTATTAATTTTTCACCGGAGTGGAGATGTAAAGATGTTTTTTAAGATGGACGACCTGACAGCTTCCCCAAAGTGAAGCCAAAGTGTCTCGATCGCCACCTGGTGACTGAAGTAAAGATCACAAACATATTCTACATGTTAGCAGATAGATATTTCCTAAAGTAGCTTTCTCTCATATTCTTAAGTTCTTTTGTCGATTAATTAGTTATTTGATGCTTGTGATTGGTCTTTGGTATCTGCTGGAGCTCGCTACCCCCCAATCCCAAATGTACAGACCCCAAAGAGCCAAGCTGGTGTTGTCTCTTGGGGTGTTGATATCTGGGATATTTGGGCTTCACCCATCGGAGACGTGTCGTCCATCTTTATATACAGTCTGGGATAATCGCTGGCTCCTGCTGTACCTGTAGCTTTTACAAAGGCTGCTTGAGTTTGAATGAAAGAACAGAGTTACGTGACCTTTCAACTCGGTATTCTCATAAAAATATGGCCACAATGTACGAACTGCTTGTACACCTGGAAGAGATCTGATCCCATTAGGACACAGAAAACCTTCACCTGCGCTCCAGCCCTTTACTGATTAAGATAAGAATGTGAGTTTCACACAAACACGCAACATTCAACATTTAACAACTGGCCTTTCTGTGCTTAAAGTACCACAGTCAGAGCCAGGGGTTGGAGCGTCTTGTTTGGAACGCCACTTAGAACGAGATCAAGAAGTGCAGACGAGGAGCCTCACGTAGCAGCAGAGACAAAGCTCTAAATAGCGTCCTCAGATGAGAGGCTCTCCAGAGAGAAGGGTCTCTGTTTGGGTTCTCATCCCTCCCGCGACGGGTGTTGGTTCATCTTTAAAGTGCTGACACACCGATGTCAAGAAGGAGAGCCTCATGATCGGTGATGCAGCCGCGTTGACGGTGCTGCAACCTCTGAGGCGACACAACAAAGTGTTTGTACTGGTTAGACTGGAGTTGGTCCTGACGCTCTCCACACACTTGTTGGGTTTGACCTGACGTTAGGTGCTGCTCCCACCATGTCACGGCGGTGTCAGCCAGAGAAGCTATCGACCCCTGAGGGAGCATGGGGCTGCTCCGGTTAATCAGCAGAGCTCTGATTAAAGCATGCAGTTAACCCCAATGCTTTGCTTGGTTGAAACCCCGAGGTCCCATCACAGAGGAAGGTCATCTGGGAGAGCCCTGCACTCACGATCAATATGAGCATTATGTTCATTCACGGGATTAAGACAAAAGACCAGCTCCTCTGTGCAATCACCCCCCCGCCTCCAGCTGGGCCCAGGACTCGTTTAGAGCTATAGAAACTGTAAATGGTGTGTGAGGGTAGAAAGAGACGCTGCTTCTTCACACCTGCCCCCGAAGGTCTGGTGACAGAGGACGCTTCCTGAGTCTTGAGCTCTCGTTCTTCTTCAGTGTCTTCTCCGGGTATCGCTCCTCTTTTTCATGCTGAAGTATTTATATTCTTTTTCAATTATTCACGTCCATTGTGGGTTAGAAACATCATCGACAGGATCACTGGCTGGTTGTGAATTCTACATTCTCCTACTGTATTCTCACGTGGGCTCAGTCGGACATTCTCCGATCATTGTACTCGGGGACTGGCCGGAAGATCTCCAGAGAATCTCCACAGCAGCTGCCTGTTTGCGTTCTCTCATACAGCCCCCTAGTGTTTGCCACCAGGACTACAGACACATTTAAATTTGCAAATATTCATAAACTTTTGAGCTTTTGTTTTTCCGATGTTGAGACTCACTCTGCAAACACAGAGAGAAATACAGCTGGAGGTGCACGGCCTGACATTTTGGCTAATTTCCACAGTAAATGTCAATAACAGCCTATTGTAAAAAAAAAGAAAAAAAGAAATAAGGAAAATACCAGCACACAGGAGAGAATCAGTTGGAGAAAAGTAAGTGGGGAGAAAGTCAGGGACTTAGCATTGAGCATTATATAACTCACAGCCTTTGCTGGCATTGGCCTTTATAATAGAACAACGAGTCTCATTTGGCAGGAATGCTAATTAGAGGAAAAAGTACAAAATTCATTTAAAATGGATGTTCGAGGCTCCGAGTCGCCTTTTGCCTCCTCTCGGCAAACACGATTCTGAACAACTGGATCAGGAGTCTGTGTCACTGGGGCACAAAGAGTAGAAAACCCCTAATTTAACTGAGAGTGTGTGTCACGTCTTATTTTCTGCCTTGAAAACCCGTCTCAGAGTCACAAGCGACTGCAGGGGAGCAATTATCCACTCAATCCTCAAAGCAGCAGAACAAAATCAGCCTCTTAAGATAAGATGAATGATGTGTCGTGGTTTTCCCATTGTTACTTTTTGTATAGAGCTGAGGGAGTCGTTGTATATATGGCAATGGTATTCAGCTGCCAAAACGTGAAGCCAATGCGTCTTGATCACCCCCTGGTGGCTAGATGAAGTAGAGGTCATGAGGGACAGACTAAACGAGCACGGATCAAATCATTTTTTTCACAAAAATCTTTCTGTCATTTTACATCATTCTTTTCACACTGATTTATGTAAGTAAAGTTTTGATGATGTGATTGTAGATCGCGTTAACGTTGCATAAGGTTGAAGAACAGAGTTGCAAAACATCCGTATGCCAAATGTTGTCCTCAGGCTACATACACTGGACACGTCCACATGGGTGTGAAGTGCATGTATTGATCTGCATAGATCAGAACGTCTGCATCCTGATAATCCATCGGTCAGTTTCCTCCTTTGTCTGTGAAATGAGAGCTTTGCCTCGGAAGAGAGACTCGGCACGAACGCATTCTGATTTCATCCAAAAGTCGTCTTTCTCCCCGGATACCTGTGATAAGATTATTTGTTTTATTTCATCATTTTTACATCTCATTTCATCACCTGTATATAAAAGCGTAGAGTGGATGTGCTCTGTTTAAAATTCCGGCTCAGGATCAGCTTCACTGTCAGGAAACACACACACGCAGGGATACACACAGACGCACTAACACAAACACAAACACACAAATTTTCATACTGTAAGTCCTAATTCAGTTTCTAATCAATACAAATACAACCTTTGATAAAAACACGGAAAAAGGCTCAATTTGAATTAAATCAAAATATTGTGACTGCAGAGCTTGAGGCCATTATCAATACTGAAAAGTCTCAGTGGGAGAAAGGAATGAACGGAGGAGAGAAAAAGAAAGGACGGTTGAAGTGCAGAGAAATAACATGGCACTGCAGAACTTCACTGAGGAGCGTGAGGCGACAGATCCCAGTGCTGAGAGGAGGTGGACATGGAAATGAGACTCGTGGCTGCATCATGACTGGTACCAGTATAAACTCAGCTAGAGAAGTGGCTAAATGACGCTAGAGGACTCACCACACCAATTAGCATGTTAACGACTTTATCTGTTCCCCTCCGCTGCTCATACACGGTGTTTTAACAAGGACACATTTCCAGTAGGGGTGTTCTCATTCACACGTTTTCCCTGTTTTCGTTGTGCGAGTATGAAACAGCCGGTTGAAATGCTGACCTCGAAGACGCCGTGCCATGAAAACATCAGACACCAGGAATCTTCTGCAGTGTGCTGGTATTCCGGAGGGGGGGGGGGGGGGGGGTAAAACTTTATCCATGAGTCAGACGTGACTTCATTGAGACGTGTAGCATTCCATCCATTCACATCCTCTCTGCAGGAACATTGACAGAAGAAAAAAGGGACAAAAGGAAACGAGGTATGTGCAAAGTGACCTTGGAGCCGGTTTATTGTTCATCCAGGCACGACTTGAAGAATGGCAGAGATTCTTCTTTCTGATTTTCTTATTTTTCAGAAGAATGAGAAACTAGAGGAGAAAAAATTTGACCAGAATATAATGAAACTGTCACCATAGCAACCACTCCAACACTAACGAGGGGGCCGGTCCACCTTCGTCATTGAGCGACAGCGGGACGACAACAAGGGAATGAACTCCTTTGATTTCAGGGTTTCACAGGACCAACGAACAGGATAACATGAACCTGTTTGATGCTGCAGGGAGCCAACAGGAAAGATGAAGAGGAGGGAGGGAGGGATGGGGGGGGGATCACGGCATCACAGTGAAAATAAAACTATGAATTCATCTTAACTCACATACATTTACAAAATAAAGGTCATTGCGTCATCCTCACGATTATGAAATGAAAACATGAAGAAAACCTCACTGACAGTATAAATCCATATCATTTAATATGAACCACTGCAGAACACAGAAAATTAAACATTGCAAACCACACCATAGAAATTAATAACATTTATACATTCAAGTCAGTGCAATTCCACATGCAGCACTCGACCAAACATGCAAATCAGTGAAAGCTGGTTTAACTTAAACACGAGCTTCTTTAGAGACCTAATAAGGGAATTTATCAAACTAAAAATTCATAGTTATTTAAAACTTAAGAAACACTTTTTAGATCATATTTATCTTATTTTAACCGGAAGAAGGTTGTTAAGTTAAAGTGATACACAGATTTTCACATGTACTTTATTCTATTTAATTAT